>NC_085845.1:163461582-163749082 GCF_035594765.1 Anolis carolinensis | reverse complement strand
GACTCTCAGTTTTGCTAACCAGAATTGACAAAGAGCCAACATTAAGAGATAATCAGGTCACACACTCAAACTCAGCCAGAATGGTTGTTTTGTCTCACAAAACGAGCCTACGTTTTCTCTACATCTGCCACATCACATCTGGCTGACTCTGAACACTCATTTCCTCATGTTTCAGTCATGTTGTTGTTTAAAATTCCCCTCCTTTTATACATTCTATGAATACAAGATATTATAAACTTGCAGAAATAACTCTTTGGGCCAGTTAGAGATCGAACTCTCTTAGAAGCATATTATTCATAATGTTACTATAAGTCAAAGGCATCTTGACGGCAAAACCGCAGCAAATAAATTTATAAATATTTATATAAATGTATCTATTTGTAAGTTACCTTCCCGCCGGAGCAGTACCTATTGATCTACTCACATTGGCATGTTCTCGAACTGCTAGGTTGGCAGAAGCTGGAGCTAACAGTGGCCGTTCCCGCCGCTCCCGGAGCTTGAACCTGGGACCTTTCGGTCTGCAAGTTCAGCAGCTCAGTGCTTTAACCCAATTCACCGCCGGTGCTCCTTGCAGTCATGCCAGCCACATGACCTTGGAGGTGTCTACGGACAACGCCAGCTCTTCGGCTTAGAAATGGAGATGAGCACCAACCCCCAGAGTCAGACATGACTGGACTTAACGTCAGGGGAAACCTTTACCTTTACTATTTGTAAGTAGATTGTGACCATTTGGCACCTTTTTAAAAAAGCGGAGCCCCTCGTGGTGCAGTGGATTAAATCACTTAGCTGCTGAAGTTGCTGACCAAAAGGTCAGCGGTTCGAATCTGGGGAGCAGGATGAGTTCCCACTGTTAACCCCAGCTTCTGCCAACCTAACAGTTTGAAAACATGCAAATGTGAGTCGATCAATAAGTACCGCTCTGGCGGGAAGGTAATGGCGCTTCATGCAATCATGCCGGCCACATGACCTTGGAGGTGTTTGCGGACAATGCCGGCTCTTCGGCTTAGAAAAGGAGATGAGCACCAACCCCAGAGTCGGACACGACTAGATTTAATGTCAGGGGAAAACTTTTCCCTTTACATTTTTAAAAAGCATAATATTAAAATATGTTTTAAACAGAAAGTTAGCTAATAAAAATGTAAAAGCCCAGCATGCTAAATGTTTTACCATTGCATTATTAATTTTTGTTTTAAAGTAATTAAAGTAAAAGTACTTTAACCAAACAGGGCATAACCACTTTTTGTAAGTACGGTAATGAGAATATTTCTGTATTTTATTGTACATAGCCTTTCGCCTTCTTAGTTTTCCCCTGCAACTCCCACCACCTTCAATCTCATCCACTTATTTAGGGCTATTGTAAGAGAAAGAGCAAATGTTCTGTGGTTCAGGAATAAATTTGGAACAGCACTGAATGGAGAAGCAATTTGTGTGGCAACCATGAAATTAGATGCAGTGGTTCTGTTTGGAATTGGAGGCTTAAGAGAACACAACCTTTGCAAGAAATTCACCAGTTTTGGCAGGGTAAGGTTGAGGAGGAGAGAAAACAAGTGGGAAGATGGTAAAATTGTGTGTTTGAACCAACAACACCTTCTGTAGAAGCAGGAAACAAATAGCCTAAAAGGATCTTAAAGACAAGACACATTCTGCTCAGCTGTATTTCAGGATGAAGTGAAAGTAATTATTGGAGGCCATATTTCCCCCACTATCTTCTTTTTTGTTTACATTTGTGAAGCACAACTTTGCTAAGAAACTTCTTCCTTCAAAGTCCCAACAGAGAAATATGAATGGCATTGTTGATATACCAAGATAACTCTATATGATCTGTTTATTGATGTTTATTCGTTCAGTCACTTCCAACTCTTGGTGATGTCATGGACCAGCCCACCACAGAGTTCCCTGTTGGCTGTCACCACCCCCAGCTTCTTTAAGAATAAGCCAGTCACTTCAAGGATAGCATCCATCCATCTTGCCCTTGGTCAGCCCCTCTTCCTTTTTCCTTCCATTTTCCCCAGCGTCAATATCTTCACCAAGCTTTCCTGTCTTCTCATTATGTGGCCAAAGTACTTCATCTTTGCCTCTAGTAGCCTTCCCTCCAGTGAGCAGCCAGGCATTATTTCTTGGAATATGGACCGGTTGGATCTTCTTGTAGTCCAAGGCACTCTCAAAATTTTCCTCCAACACCACAGTTCAAAAGCATCTATTTTCCTTCGCTCAGCCTTCCTTATGGTCCAGCTCTCGCATCCATAGGAATACCATTGTTTTAACTATGTGGACCTTCGTTGCCAGTGTGATGTCTCTACTTCACTATTTTATCAAGTTTGGTCATTGCTCTTCTCCCAAGAAGTAAACGTCTTCTGATTTCCTGGCTGCAGTCCGCATCTGAAGTATATAATCTAATTTATCAAAATGGTGCATGGATGGATAACCAACTACTATTTTTACCAATCCCATTTGTTCTTATTGGCCTTTAAGTAATTAAATGCAAATAAAATACGTATAACATACCTCACCTCTGTCAAGATTAGATGTGTAGATTTTCAGGCATTTATCTGTTCCATATGAAATGCTTGCCCAGTGAAAGGACTTATTTGAAAATGGACATTCTCCTTTTAAAGTGCAGCTGAAGAAAATCAAAATTAAGTGTGTCAGAGATATAGCATGTTTGGGTTGTCATATAGGAAACTTCACTAATTTCAAATCACTTGATAAAGTATGTCTCCTCTGACTATGTACTTCCATACTATCTGCTTAACCTTTAATAAGCTGGGTTGTTGTGAATTTTCCAGGCTGTATGGCCATCTTCCAGAAGCATTCTCTCCTGAAATTTCACCCACATCTATGGCAGGAATACTTCACAACCTCTGAGGATGCCTGCCATAGATGTGGGCAAAATGTCAGGAGAGAATGCTTCTGGAACATGGCCATATAGCCCGGAAAATTCACAACAACCCAGTGATTCCAGCCATGAAAGCTTTCAACAACTTCAGTAAGCTGATAGCATTCTACAGATCTAAAGCCTGGGCAGAAATCATTCAGTTGGTCTATTACAGTAGTTCTCAACCTGTGGGTCCCCAGGTGTTTTGACCTACAACTCCCAGAAATCCCAGCCAGTTCACCAGCTGTTAGGATTTCTGGGAGTTGAAGGCCAAAACACCTGGGGACCCACAGGTTGAGAACCACTGGTCTATTGTTTTGTTTTAACGTGTCTAACCTGTCTGCTAGCTATGAATTAAAGGGTTTAAAAAAAAAACAAACCAAAATTCCCGATTCAAAGTTATGGCTTGTCATTACATAGAAACTAAAAGGCTTAGTGAACACACACAGGATTGGAGCATATTGGAGGCGTGAGAAGAAACAAATTGATGGTGAATGAGAAAGAGCGGCAGGTGAGATGGGATCTAGTACTTGCCACTAGCTTGAGAAAAGCCTTGTCTGTCAAGGGTTGGGGATTTAAGAAACTAATAGGGATTTTCGTATTATTTTTTATTTTAGACAGATATTGGTTTGTGCTATAGATTCCATTCTGATCAGACTGAAATATTTTTTCAAACTGAATGGATTACTAATTTATACAAATACAAGTACTTAAATAAACACTTTAAGTATGTGACCAGGAGAAGCAAGATGTGAAAAAAGAAAGGCCTCCATATTGCACAGGTTGAAGGGTTTATGTTTCCCACTGCATAGACCACAAGAAACAGAAGCTCTGCAAAAGTGGTGAGGAAAAGTGCTTCCCCACCACAAATATCCCATAAATATCAAATATCATGACAGAACAACAGCTGGTAGATTGGCCAACTAACCTCTTTACTGGTGCAAAGAGGATGTGTCAAAATGAGATCAATGGCCCAGTTCACTCCACAAGGAAATGTATGCAAGGACTTAAGAGCTGTCTTACGATCTAATGCTATTTTGAGTTATTTGTGATTTTTACTTGCCAGATTGCCAGTATGGTACAGTAGTTTGAGTGTTGGGTAGGGGTGCATCTACACTGTAGAATTAATGCAGTTTGAGACCACTTTAACTGCAGTAGCTCAATATTATGGAATCTTGTGTTTTATAGTTTGGTAAGACACCAGCACTCTTTAGACAGAGCAGGCTGATAATCTTGCAAAATTACAATTCCCATACTGCACAGAATAGAACCATGGTGTCAAACTGCATCAACTCTATATTGTAGATGAACCCTAGGACTTTGGAGAACAGGATTTAGCATAGCAGCTTAAACCACCAGCTGCAATAAATCTTGTCAGCTGAAAGGTTGACAGTTTGAGGCCCGGGTTAGGGTGAGCTCCTGACGTTTAGCCCAGCTTCTGCCTACCTAGAGATTTGAAAGCAAAGTGTGAGTAGATAAATAGGGACCGCTTAAAAGCGGGGAGGTATTAAGGCACCCATAAGGAAATACTAGGAAAATGCTGGCAATTTGATAAAAAAGGAGGAAGTTACAAACAAAGCTCTTTGGCAGGGAGATGGAGCAAAAGCAACCCACCCACCCACCCACCAGTGGCCGGAACTGAGCACAAGCCTCCATGAAGCCGAAGATGGGAAAAGCCTATATACCTCTATCCATGTTCAATTGCCTGTCTTGTCTGTGTATAAATGGCATTGAATGTTTGCTGCATATGAATGTTCTGAGGCTGCCCTGAGTCCCCTTCGGGATGAAAAAGGCAGAATATAAATACTATAAATAAATCAATAAATATCTGAATCCTTACTCAACCATGGAAACTGCATTCAGTAACACCCTCAGTTTTTGGGGAAGACAAAAGCAAATCCTTCTGAACAAATATTGCCAAGAAAACACTGTGATTGGTTCATCTTAGGATCACCATAAGTCAAAACCAAGTTGAAGGCAAACAACAACAACAGCAACAACAACAACGTTATACTCATAAGCCCAGTAAAAATATTAACATGCATAGCTACCTGGGCAAATCTTGTGTTGCCTTTAGATATTATATTAGCCTTCTCAGCGAGAAGCACCTTAGGGATAAATGTTATGAAACATGATCTCAAATCGACCCAATGTTTCTTTATAAAAACTCTGAATACAGTCTTAAGCTATTAGGAATGAAAGATTAATGATAATGAAACATTTATTTCTATGATCCCAACAAGCAGAACGAAATACCTGCTGTTTAAATAGCACCATCCACAGTGTGGGTCCAATGCAGATAAACATTCTTTACACGAGATATATTTGCTGCAATTTGCAACTTTAATTCTTCTTATCTAAAACACAAACAGTAGATTTTTGGAAAAAAATTAATCAACCTTTTCACATCAATAACCCCTTAAATAAACATACCAAAAACGTATATGAAAGAGGATACATTCATATGAGCTTACTTCCAAGTGTGTAACTAGTGAAATCTGGCATTCTGGGCGCACCATAATTGGGAATTAAGTTTATTTTTTTCATTTGGATTAGATTTGTGTGCTAAATCAAGAAACATACAGGTGATCATTGGTGAATATACATCCCTGAGTGCTGAAAGCTAGTTGGCAAAGGGCAGCTTATTTCTGGCTTTGTTTATGTTGTGCTACTGTCAGAGTCAGCAGGGTAATAAATGGACTGAAAACTAAATTGGATGTAGACTTCAAGCCAGCTACACTCCATTTCTAAGAAAGGTTGTTAAGCTGAGTGGCTGTTCTCAATCCATGTCATATTTTAAAACCACAGTCTTTCTGTCTACCTACCCACGGCTTTGGCTTTTGGCCTGGAAGCATTTTAGTTGTGGTCCTTTGCGATGATATCTGACCAGCAAATACTAAGGGCAACTGCACTCTATTAATCCCACTAAATTTTCCTAAAGTCTTTGACACCACGTTATATAAATGACAATACCATAGCAGATCTGATGTGATAGATGCTGAGAAATGTGGAAAGTTCTAACCATTCTCTGTAGGTTTGGGGGGAGGTAACTGGACAAATACACAGACATTGATGGAACTGGAAATGTTCTAGCCAGCATAGCCAATGCTGGAAATAGCACTGTAATAACAGCTGGACAATTGCATCCATACATCTATCCTGCAGCCCTTCAGTTTTCAATAACCAAGAGCTATATGAATGCCATCATTATGGGAATACTGCTGTGAATCCAGTCTTTTCTCTTGTTTACATCAACTTGGCCTTAGAGTCCAATTTCACAGACAAGACAATGCAATTCAATTATACAATGGTAAACAGAGTGATAGCTAATGTCTTAAATTACAGAGATAGAGCTAAATCACTTTCGGAGTCTAGGTTTTCTATTTTCCAGAAATCACCCTCTTGGTAGTCAAGACTCCATTTTACAGAATAATAGTCAAGTCTGCAGAACATCTGCTGGATTTCAGTTAATCAGAACTTAGCCAGATGACAAAAACCCATAAGATCCAAATGGTCCAAAATGCGGCGGCCAGGCTGCTAGCGGGATCATCTATAAGATCCCATATTACACCGATTCTGAACCAACTGCATTGGCTACCAATAGAACATCGGATCTCTTACAAGATACTGATCCTGACATTTAGAGCTCGAAATGGCCAAGGACCATTATATCTTAGGGACCGCCTCATTCCTTTCTTCCATCAGTGGTCACCTCGATCCTTCCAGGAAAATCTCCTATATGTACTGGGCCCTAGGGAGGTACACCTGGAAGCTACAAGGCGTAGAGCCTTTTCGATCTATGCTCCAATTCTGTGGAACTCATTGCCTCCATATGTTAGAGCAATGTCGGAGTTGCAACCTTTTGGAAAAGCGCTCAAGACTTGGCTGTTTGGTTGTGCATTTAAGTAAATCAGATCTAATTTGCCAAATAGTCACTGTTGAATGTTTTTAGGTTGAATGTTTTTATGTTGAATGTTTTTATATTGTGGAATGATATTTTAAATTGTAAGTCGCTCAGAGCACTCTGGTGGAGAGCGACTAATTAAGAAATAAAGTGAAGTGAAGTGAAGTTGTGATACCCAGCTATGAAAGTATCACTCTTACTAGAAATTACAATATGGCAGAAAAATAAACATTCTGGTTATTATGAATGAGATAAATGAGCTCATGCCCGCTGCCTGAACACTACAACCAAACATATGTCTTGTGTGACATCAAAATCATATGCTGTGGTTTCTCCTCAGCTTATGATCTTGGCCTACAGAAGAGTCAAAAAGCAAGGCAAGGTCTAGGCACTAGACAATAAAGAAACAACAAGCAGAAAGCCCATGGTTTGTTTATCCATTTCTGCTTCTTGGTGCCTGTTGATCTGCATTGCCTGCCGATGCATGTTGTTGTTAATTGCTCTAGTTGACTTTGACTGAATGTTATCTTATGAAGGAAAGACCTCCAAAGATTGTACCACACCAACCTGTTGCCTTTTCACAATAATGTTGTTTAAAGAAACTGAAAAATACCATTATTTCAACAATCCCAGTGGTGCAATGGGCTAAATCCTTGTGCTGGCAGGACTGCTAACCTGAAGGTTGACGGTTCAAATCTGGGGAGAGAGCAAGTGAGCTCCCTTTGTCAGCTCCAGCTCCCTATGCGGGGACATGAGAAAAGCCTACCACAAGGGTGGTAAAACATTAACAAAAACCCACTGGGCAACGTCCTTGCAGATGGCCAATTCTCTCACACCAGAAGGGACTAGCAGTTTCTCAAGTCACTCCTGACATGGGAAAAAAAAAACATACCTCGGTGCAACTGCACTTTGTTGGATACTAGCTCCCACTAGTCATATTCAATATAACCTCGCTTCCTATCTATGCTTGCCCACCCAGTGTACGTGTAATATGCTTTTTTCCTATTTTTCTTTATTATTCCCAACTTGGCTGCAACTGTGCAGTTTCGATGTTCTCGGGAGATCTTCCTCTGCATTGCAATACTGTGACTGCAACAGAATATTATTTCATGGGAAAGGACAATAGAGCAACAGTGACATTGATTTCATTCACTGGGTTTTTCCATCAATAAAAAGAGACAATCCTACCATGAATCAAGTATAATGCAACCATGAGACAACCCCAATGTTATGCAGTATGCCCCAATCAACAGGCACATTTATTCTGCTGTAATTACTCTTTGTAGTTCATGTGATATAATCCCAAGTCACCGTATCATCAAAAGCCTTGCTCAGGTCTTGCAGATTCAGGGCCATGGCCCCTTGATAGAGTGTATCCATCTGGAATGCTAATGCATGCTGCCCATAATTTATAAATCAATTCAGAGAGAATTTTAGATTTTCATGACATGTCAGGCAGGCATCTGATTCCCTAAAAGGGTGAATCAGCGGTTAGCAAACCTTATTATTAGATGGCAGATAGATGTAATCCTCATTCACAGGGTCAAATTCAAGTTGATGAAAAACTGCCGATTCTTCTTTAATTTCATATAAAATCTCTGGGCAATTTGGGTTCATGTGGTCATCAAGAATAACCTAGAAGTGTAAGCAAATTTAAAATTAATCATCACAGACTTGCAAATAGTTAAGTAAACAGTAGCTAATCTCCCTTCTTTGGATCCACGATTATTATTTCTTGACTGCCCTTAAAGGGCTACTGTTTTGTTTTTAAGGATAGAAAGAGTAAGCAAAAGCCCCGATGAGTCAGCTGTGTTTCTTGATCTGCATGTATAGAACTTGGTTTGATTAATCTAAGGCCCCTCCCACACAGCTGAATAAAATCCTACCTTTTCTGCTTTGTACTGGAATATATGGCAGTGTGGACTCAGATATTCTAGTTCAAAGCAGATATTGTGGGCTATTCTGCCTTGATATTCTGGGTTATATGGCTGTGTGGAAGGGCCCTAAGTTAGAACACTTCTAGGACTATGAAACTAGGACAATGGAAAAAAGTGAAAAGAAAATTGTCTGTGAGCTTTCCACAGTCTTTGGTAGCCAAGTTCAAATGTCAATGGTTTTAATCTACACACACACACACACACATATGGCCCATATTCCCTAAAATGACCAGATCGCATATGATCTTGAAATAAGGGTCAGCCATGGTTAGTATTTGGATGGGAGACTGCCAATGAATAACAGATGCTCTAGGCTAAACTTCAGAGGAAGTTAATCAGGAATTGAGAGTTCTATGTCTAAGAAAACTCTATGACATGTATGGAGTGACTATATGTTGACTATATGTTGTTTGGGATAATACAAATCAGACACTGTCATTGTTATGTTGCTGCTATCATAATTTTAAAGAGCTAGTTTCAATTTTTTAATAAGTTTTAATGTTTATATTGGAAAGTACTTATAAAGGTTGTATATTACTCATGTCATGGCCTATGGCTAGTACAATAAACCATTCATTCATTCATTCATTCATTCATATATGTTGATAAGCAATTTGTAGACATACACACATGCATATACACAGACACACATATGAAATGCACTATAATATCAAAAGCATTGTTATTACTCTTATCATGGTTTGTTATACTGATAGGTAATGCAAAATTATTACAATTAGTCACAAAGATGTTCTTGTTGTCATCTCTCTCTCTTTTGCCAAGTAATCTTGTCAAACTTTGGAGACTAACTGAAAGAAAGAAATCTGCAGCATAAGCATTCAAAGCCTGGGGTCTACTTCATCAGATGTATACGAGTAATAAAAAGAGATTAAATGATAGTGGGTAGTGCTATTTGTAAAATATTTTATGTTGTCATTTGTCCAAATACATACAGACACATTAAAATGATTGGCATTTTAGCTCAGTATTGTAACCAAAGGCTATACAGTATTTCTTTCTTCCATTCTCCTAGATTCGCAGATGCATTTGATGAAGAGGATCTAGTTTATGAAAGCTTATGCTGAAAATGTATTTCTCTCAGGCAATTTCAAAGGTGCTACAAAATCTATTTTCCATACTGATATAGAACTGTATCTCTGAATCTCTCTTCTGCTGGAGGAAGGGATGTATTATCTTATACTGTCTGTGCTACAAACAATACCACTCAGATGAAAACAGATCATTTTTTCTTTTGGAAAATATATACATTGAGTTCAAGGGCTTTCACCATTTATTTCAGTGAATGGAAAAAGTCTAAACCAGTGTTTCCCAAACTCTGCTTTCAGGTGTCTAGGATTTCAGTTCACAGACTCCCCGATCATTGGCCAAAACAGCTTCTATGAGCTTAAATCCAAAACACCTGGAGGACTTGAGTTTGGAAAACAATTCTTTAAACACACAGGTGCATATCCCAATTGGCTCTCACCACATAAATAAATGGGGGAAACACGTGTGGAATCTGAAAGTTTTGAAAAGACCTGGCCTGTTCAATATTAATGATGCAGTTTCTCTCATGAATAAACATTATTATTATGTTTATTTATGCTGTGCTTTCTTACTCCACAAAGGAGACTCAAAGCAGCTTACATTAAAATCATTTCAATACATTTAAACCACTTCAATATATTGAAAGCATTTCAATAAAAAAAAGCATATTCTTCAATTTTACGTGAATCCATGAACTGATGAAAGAACTGAAGGAAGAAACCTACCTTCAGTAATTGTCCATTTGTCGTCCCCAAAAACAAAACTGTCTTGTTCAAAACTACAGTAGCATAAACTGACACCAAGCTGGAGTGATTCAGGGAAGTTAAGTTATTTAATGGCCAGGCAGGGACAGTCTGAAAAGTCAAATACAGAAAGAAACAAAAATTATGAATATACAACTTTAAATGAAATCGACAAGCTCTTATTTTCAAACAGGCATCACGCTTTTTTGGATTATTTTCTCCAAAAAGGAACCCAAGGTGGCTCACACATGAATTAGAACAAGGAACAAAAATTATATTAATTTAAAATCAGCTAAATTAGCTGTCACATCAAAACCTTGAAAGGATGCACAAATAATTAATCAGATTACTAAATTTAGATGCTTGTTTCCAAGACACTTTGACACATTATTCTAAAACTCAATTTAACAGGCCTATTAGGCAGATGAATCCCACCTAAACATTAGGAGGAACTTCCTGATTGTAAGAGCTGTTCAACAGTAAAATATGCTGCTTTGGTGGACTGTGGTGGAGTTTCCTTCTCTGGAGGTTTTTAAGCAGATGCTGGATGGCCATCTGTTGGGAATGCTGCAATTGAGTATGGCAAGGCCCTCGTGGACTCTTCCAGCTCTATGATTCTAGATATTGCAAGAATCAATCTCTTTCCTAAACTTCTGCATTCCATCCTCATTAAACAGTCACACGGAGAAGAATTTCACAACTTCTGCTTTAATTTAAACACAGACTGTCATGCTCTCCTAACCCAGACAAACCACTGGCTTAGAAGTTGATATGCTTCAACTAGCCATATTCCAATGACATATTAAACTGCAATTCATATAACAAGAAGGCAGAAACTTTCACCTTCCTTTTTGCAGCTGCCTCAAAGGATAAGATGGGGCAGCAGTATTACAAACCCAGGAAGATGCTAGAGTTGTTCTTGGCTTAAGGCAGGGGTCCTCAAACTTTTTAAAGAGAGAGGCTGATTCACGGTCCCTGAGACTGTTGGGGGCCGGACTATAGTTTGAAAAAAACATGAACAAATTCCTATGCACACTGCACATATCTTATTTGTAGTGCAAAATTATAATAATGGAAGAAGAATACAATATTAAAAATGAAGAACAATTCTAAACAACATAAGCTTAACAGTATTTCAATTGGAAGTTGTTTGGGAAAGGCCAACTAACATTGGGACATTGAACAGGCAATAGTTCTTGGTAATCACTACATTTCTCATCTAAAAATGACATTCAGCACCACAGTGATGAAATATACCTTACCAATTTCATTGGGAAACACTTCTAAGAAACATAATCAGGAATGAAATACAATGTTAACATAATTGCTTTAGGGAATATTATTTACCATCCTTGATCTATTTGTTGGTGTGACTTGATACAATTCTAGCAGAGTACAATTCTGTCTTGCAAGCCTTTTTAAGCAACAAGACATTACAGCAGTAAATTGTTCTTCGACTCAAGGGTACTTGCAGCCATTTGTGCTTTAATACTTAATAAAGGATGCATCTTAATGCACAATTGGCATTTCACCCCGTTTCATCACATGAGCACAAACTTTAACATATCATTTTAACTTGGAAAGCCTTCTTTGTACAATTTTTGTGCAACTGTGTTTTGCCACTGCAAACCAAAGTTCTTACTTCTCATATTGAGTGATGTCACAAGGTCTTCCTTCACAAAAGTCCAGCAAGTTGGGTATAATTTCTTAGTAACCCTGTTTCTGAGTCAGCCAACAGTCAGCATTTTAAGGCCTACTGATTGCAATGAGAAAGCTGACCAAGTACTTAAATAGTGCCTTTTGTTGACTTTTTACAGCATTTCTACGGAATCATATCTGTCAACTCCTTTAGAATGTAAAAGCCAGGTATCTAAGTACATTTCAGATTCCTTATACCACAAGTGCCAAACAAAAATCTGGCCCGCCATATCATTTTATGTGGCCCTCCAGATACTGGACTACTATTCCTCCATTTCTCATCATTAGATCCCGTAACTAGAGCTGGTAGGAGTTGTGATACATTCGTTGGAAGGCTGCAGTTTGTTCTGTTTAGTCAAGAGAATGAAATTTGAATTTAGATACAAGGCTTGTAGATATGGTATCTGACTTTAAAATGTTCTTTAAAATTTTCCTAGCATCAGAGCCACAAATGTTGTTGGGTTGCATGGAGGATAATCAAAAGTGATGTGAGTTGTCATTATCCTTAGTCTGCATGGTGGATAATCAAAAGTGATGCAAGTTGTCATTCAATAACATCTGGGGACCCAAACTGGGTAAAAGCTACAGAGCACTGACCATTATGTTAATTAAAAATATATACTTGGTCCTCTGTATCCACAGATTCGCCATCCACGGATTCAATGGCCCTTTGACGGGAACCATAAGGTTGATGTGGCCCACAAAGAAAATGAGTTTGATACCCCTGCCCTATATATTTGCAAGAATGCTAAAATCAGACTACTTATATACTCTAAAAAAACAGGCTGCAGATCAAGATGATGACATGAGCAAGGTGAGACTTTGACTGAGGAAGCATGGTTTCAAATCCCCCCAAAGCCATGACTTAGCCTGGTTTACTTTGCAATTGCTTGTATGATGTGAACAATGTGAAGTAGGTAACACAATACATCATTACTACGTGAGTGCTACAAGAAGGTTGCAAATAAAGAAGTGGGTTTTTACATGTGCAGTGCAATCTTAGATATCAGGAACGAGGAACTCTGTAGTTGGTAAGAAATTATGAGGACTACTATTCAAAATATCACCGCAGTCAAAGTTTCACCATGTGTCAGATGTGTCCAAACAATAAAGCCCAACTGAATTTAGTATGAAAGTTCAGGCCAGATGTGCATGAGATAGTACTCTAATCTGTTTTCAACTTTGTTATGTTGTGTATACGCATCAGGGACCTATACACATATACAAACAGAGACTAATCTAAGTAAACTCTGATACTCAGCATTCAAATGATAAGATGGAGTACTTTGAAGATATTAGGCAGAATACAGGAGGAAGCTAATGTGGGTAAGCAATTTGAATCCCCTTTCAGCCTTCTTTTCTTCAAGTGGCACACCGGATTAACTGCTGAGTTGCTGAACTTGCTGACCACAAGGTCGGCAGTTCGAATCTGGAGAGCAGGGTGAGCTCCTGCTGTCAGCCCCAGCTTCTGCCAACCTAGCAGTTCGAAAACATGCAAATGTGAGTAGATTAATAGGTACTGCTCCGGCAGGAAGGTAACAGCACTCCATGCAGTCATGCTGCTGTTCCATGCAGTCATGCTGGCCACATGACCTAGGAGGCGTCTACGGACAATGCTGGCTCTTCAGCTTGGAAATGGAGATGAGCACCACCACCCCCAGAGTCGGACACGACTAGACTTAGGGTCAAGAAAAAACCATTCTTGTTCTTTTCCAGGCTTTTCCCTTGCTCATCCAAATAAATAGGCAGACATTCGCTAATGTTAGTACTGCATTTTGTTCAAATACAACTCTCAGGATTTCAGAATGAATAGAAAGGGAGAAACATTAGTTATGTATAAGTTATATGAAGACCTCAATGTAAAAACCATTTCTCTTATACCTATATTGTTTGGGCACTACAAGCTTATGACCTATTTGTCCTTAGTAGCCCAAAGGGTGATACCATAGCATCACAAGTCCATATGCTTTTTTGATGAAAGGTGTAATTTAGGTGTAATTCAATCTAATTTGGGACATAAAATACTTTCATAAATAATCAACTATTTGGGGAGATGCACAGAGTGACTATGAATCTGGATTCTCCCTCATCTCTCATTTACTTTTGACACTGTGTTGTTTGGCAGTTAATACTATTCATACACTAATAAAGCTGTGGCAGAAATTTTCCATCTTCTGTTCCTCTTTTTGCGGAAAAACAACAGAATTGTTGTTTTGGAATCTCCGACAAGTTTCCTAAATCCCCACCATGAATATAAAAATCGATATGAAAGGAGATTCCATTATCCGGCTGTCAGGAATTGTGGGAGTTGAAGTCCAAAACACCTGGAGGGCCCAAGTTTGCCCATGCCTGCTCCAAGCCCTCCTTCGCCGCTACTCACGCAAAGCTCCGGGAATTCCTTGGTCTCGCCGTTGAAGCGGCAGGCTTGAATCTCCCTCCGGATGCGCTGGAGCGGGAAGAGGCAGACGGCCGTGGCCCCGGGCTCGCCCTCCTGGGCCGCCCCGAAGAGCCCGACCCAGAGGCCGCGGGGCTCCAGGAGGGAGGAGGAGAGGATGCGCCCCCGGTCCCCGCAGCGCAGGGCGGCTTGCCCGAGCGCGCTGAGCTGGTTGTCGGCCAGTTTATGCTCGACCACTAACATCTTGGGCTCCAGGCTGAGGTTGCGGTGGAAGTAGGGGAAGAAGTAGAGCCCCTTCCAGAGCAGGGCGGCGGAGAAGTTGAGGAACTGCTCGCCGGCCACGGAGAGCACCTGCCCATCGAGGACCTTCCTCTTTCGCTCGCCCACGATGAAGACGGCGTGGTTGGCGACGCTCAGGCCCAGGCTGCTGCCCGAGTCTCCGCAGGCGGAGGCGGGGCCGTCGGGGCGCTTGTGGCTGGTGGCCACCACCAGGAACCACTCCCCGCCGCTCCGGTTGTTGAAGAGCATCAGCCCCGCGGAAGAGACGCCCGGCAAGGCGCTCACCAGCTCCTGCCCGAAGGTCTGGCTGGCGCCGGGGCCCAGGACGCGGTCCTCCAAGAGGCAGAGGCAGCCCGGGCGCGTCCAGCAGGTCAGCAGCAGGCGGCTCTCGTCTCCGAAGGGCAGGAGCAGCGAGTTGGTGGCGTTCCGCGCCTCCTGGCACCGGCCCACCGCCTTGGAGGACAGCGAGGGCGACACCTCGTACCAGCACGGCCCGCTGGCCACCAGCAGCTTCCCCCCGGCCACGGCCAGGCTGTCGATGGCGGAGGGGAAGGACAGGACAGGCGGAGAAGGGGGAGGAGAAGAAGAAGCCAAAGCTAGCGCCGTCCAGGACAGAGAGGACAGCAGCCACGCCGCCGCCCACGCCGCCCCTCCGGCCATGGCTTTGGCTTGGCTTCTAGCGGCGCCACCGACAAATGGACCTCCAGCCCTTAAGGCTGAGCATTGAAGGCGGGCGCCTCCTCCGCGTCTTCCTCCTCCCTTTCTTCTCTCTGGTTTCCTCCTGCGCGGAGAAGCAGAAGTTCCTTTCCTCCGCTGCTCCTCGGTGAGGCCGCTGCAAGGCTTTCCTTTGAGAAGAAGGCTCTTCTCTGTCCACGCCTTTCCCCACCTTCCCCGAGAGAAAGGCCAGGCTCCTCGAGAGACTTCCCTCCAGGGCTGAGAGAGCGAGGGGCTCCACACACTTTCCTCGGGGCGGAAGAGAGAGACGCTTTGAGAAGAGACGCTCCTCTCCAGGTTGGAAATAGCAACCTCCCAACAACAACAGAAGGACTACAAACGGAGGTACAACTATGTAGCCCAAAAGATTCATTGGAATTTATGTCACAAGTACCTCCCAATAACAACAACAACAGAAGGACTACAAACGGAGGTACATGAGGTACAAAGGATGAGGAAGAACGGATCTGATTTTATGTTTGAAATGTATATTTTTAATTCATAATGTATTTTAATAGTTTTAACTGTTTTATGTGCTGTTTTATATTGGTTTGTATGGGCATCTAATTGTAGCCACTGTTGTAAGCCGCCCTGAATCCCGTTGGGTGAGAAGGGCGGGATATAAATGTGAGAAATAAATAAACAATACAACTATGTGGCCCAAAAGATTCATTGGCATTTATGTCACAAGTACCTCCCAATAACAACAACAGAAGGACTACAAACAGAGGTACATCTGTGTGGCCCAAAAGATTCATTAGAATTTATGTCACAAGTACCTCCCAATAACAACAACAGAAGGACTACAAACGGAAGTACAACTATGTGGCCCAAAAGATTCATTGGAATTTATGTCACAAGTACCTCCCAATAACAACAACAGAAGGACTACAAACGGAGGTACAACTATGTAGCCCAAAAGATTCATTGGAATTTATGTCACAAGTACCTCCCAATAACAACAACAACAGAAGGACTACAAACGGAGGTACATGAGGTACAAAGGATGAGGAAGAACGGATCTGATTTTATGTTTGAAATGTATATTTTTAATTCATAATGTATTTTAATAGTTTTAACTGTTTTATGTGCTGTTTTATATTGGTTTGTATGGGCATCTAATTGTAGCCACTGTTGTAAGCCGCCCTGAATCCCTTTGGGTGAGAAGGGCGGGATATAAATGTGAGAAATAAATAAACAATACAACTATGTGGCCCAAAAGATTCATTGGAATTTATGTCACAAGTACTTCCCAATAACAACAACAGAAGGATTACAAAAGGAGGTTCAACTATGTGGCCCAAAAGATTCATTGGAATTTATGTCACAAGTACTTCCCAATATCAACAACAGAAGGACTACAAACGGAGGTACATCTGTGTGGCCCAAAAGATTCATTAGAATTTGTCACAAGTACTTCCCAATAACAACAACAGAAGGACTACAAACGGAAGTACAACTATGTGGCCCAAAAGATTCATTGGAATTTATGTCACAAGTACCTCCCAATAACAGCAACAGAAGGACTACAAACGGAAGTACAACTATGTGGCCCAAAAGATTCATTGGCATTTATGTCACAAGTACCTCCCAATAACAACAACAGAAGGACTACAAACAGAGGTACATCTGTGTGGCCCAAAAGATTCATTAGAATTTATGTCACAAGTACCTCCCAATAACAACAACAGAAGGACTACAAACGGAAGTACAACTATGTGGCCCAAAAGATTCATTGGAATTTATGTCACAAGTACCTCCCAATAACAGCAACAGAAGGACTACAAACGGAAGTACAACTATGTGGCCCAAAAGATTCATTGGCATTTATGTCACAAGTACCTCCCAATAACAACAACAGAAGGACTACAAACAGAGGTACATCTGTGTGGCCCAAAAGATTCATTAGAATTTATGTCACAAGTACCTCCCAATAACAACAACAGAAGGACTACAAACAGAGGTACATCTGTGTGGCCCAAAAGATTCATTAGAATTTATGTCACAAGTACCTCCCAATAACAACAACAGAAGGACTACAAACGGAAGTACAACTATGTGGCCCAAAAGATTCATTGGAATTTATGTCACAAGTACCTCCCAATAACAGCAACAGAAGGACTACAAACGGAAGTACAACTATGTGGCCCAAAAGATTCATTGGCATTTATGTCACAAGTACCTCCCAATAACAACAACAGAAGGACTACAAACGGAAGTACAACTATGTGGCCCAAAAGATTCATTGGCATTTATGTCACAAGTACCTCCCAATAACAACAACAGAAGGACTACAAACGGAAGTACAACTATGTGGCCCAAAAGATTCATTGGCATTTATGTCACAAGTACCTCCCAATAACAACAACAGAAGGACTACAAACGGAAGTACATCTGTGTGGCCCAAAAGATTCATTGGCATTTATGTCACAAGTACCTCCCAATAACAACAACAGAAGGACTACAAACGGAAGTACAACTATGTGGCCCAAAAGATTCATTGGAATTTATGTCACAAGTACCTCCCAATAACAGCAACAGAAGGACTACAAACGGAAGTACAACTATGTGGCCCAAAAGATTCATTGGCATTTATGTCACAAGTACCTCCCAATAACAACAACAGAAGGACTACAAACGGAAGTACAACTATGTGGCCCAAAAGATTCATTGGAATTTATGTCACAAGTACCTCCCAATAACAACAACAGAAGGACTACAAACGGAAGTACAACTATGTGGCCCAAAAGATTCATTGGCATTTATGTCACAAGTACCTCCCAATAACAACAACAGAAGGACTACAAACAGAGGTACATCTGTGTGGCCCAAAAGATTCATTAGAATTTATGTCACAAGTACCTCCCAATAACAACAACAGAAGGACTACAAACGGAAGTACAACTATGTGGCCCAAAAGATTCATTGGAATTTATGTCACAAGTACCTCCCAATAACAGCAACAGAAGGACTACAAACGGAAGTACAACTATGTGGCCCAAAAGATTCATTGGCATTTATGTCACAAGTACCTCCCAATAACAACAACAGAAGGACTACAAACGGAAGTACAACTATGTGGCCCAAAAGATTCATTGGAATTTATGTCACAAGTACCTCCCAATAACAACAACAGAAGGACTACAAACGGAAGTACAACTATGTGGCCCAAAAGATTCATTGGCATTTATGTCACAAGTACCTCCCAATAACAACAACAGAAGGACTACAAACAGAGGTACATCTGTGTGGCCCAAAAGATTCATTAGAATTTATGTCACAAGTACCATCTGCCAGTAGTAAAGAACCGGTGGGATCACAATCCTGCAAAGGTAGTGGAAAATGAGCACGCAAAAATACTGTGGGACTTTTGAATCCAGGCTGACAAAGTTTTGGAACACAACACACCAGGCCTCATGGTTGTGAAAAAGAAAAAAGTTTGGATTATTGATGTCACCATACCAGGTGACAGTCGGATTGACAAAAAACAACGGGAAAAACGCAGCCGTTATCAGGACCTCAAAATCAAACAGGCTCTGTCATAAACCAGTGCAGGTGGTCCCAGTGGTAATCGGCGCACTGGGTGCCGTGCCAAAAGATCTCAGCTGGCATTTGGAAACAATAAACATTGACAAAATTACGATCTGTCAACTGCAAAAGGCCACCTTACTGGGATCTGCACGCATCATCCAAAAATACACCATAGAGTCCGAAACACTTGGGAAGTGTTCGACTTGTGATTTTGTGATACAAAATCCATCATATTTATTTCGTTTGCTGTGTCATACTGTCTTTGTGTCAATAATAATAACAATAGTAACAACTTATTCTTATATCCCGCCCCATCTCCCCGAAGGGACTCAGGGCAGCTCACATGGGGACCAAGCCCAGAATACAACATCAAATACAAAATGCATTTAAAACATATAAACATATAAAATCAAAAGACATATAAAATACAATAAAAACATACCTCCCAAGTCTCTCAATGTTTGTTGATATATAATACTCACACACACACAAACACCCGAGTGTATATATGCATGCTAACCCAGGCATGGGCAAACTTCAGCCCTCCGGGTATTTTGGACTTCAATTCCCACATTTCCTAGCAGTCTACAGGCTGTTAGGAATTATGGAAGTTGAAGTCCAAAACACCTGGAGGGCCGGAGTTTGCCCCTGCCTGTGCTAACCTGTATTTTATGTGTGTGTTGATTTGCCAGTTTGACTTACCTCTTTGGTGTGGGAGGAGCTATAGACGTGATTGTATTGAGCATGTTCAGACTCAGGACTCCATTTTGTATTCAGTATGCCTTTAGTCTTCAGTGAAAGCAGGTGTATGTGTCCAGACCTCAGTGGAGGTGGATGAATGTTGCTGTTTAGACTTCAATGTAGAAATATGCTTATGGACTTCAGTGAGTACAACTATACTAAAGACTATGGGCTATTGATTATTAATGATACCCTGGGTACTCAACACAGAGAAGCCACATCCTATCTGTAACTAACCTTCAATGAGAAATGTGCCTGTATGGTGAATTGATACAAGATGTTTGTGAGTAAACAAGGTATGTTATGTTGTCGAAGGCTTTCATAGCCAGAATCACTGTGTTGCTGTGAGCTTTCCGGGCTTTATGGCCATGTTCCAAAAGCATTTTCTCTTGAGGTGTCACCTGTATCTATGGCAGGCATGCTCAGAGGTTGTGAGGTCTGTTGGAAACTATGCAGGTGGGGTTTATATATCTGTGGAATGTTGAGGATGGGAGAAAAACTACTGTCTGTTTAAGGCAGGTATGTATGTTTCAATTGGCCATCTTGATTAGCATTGATTAATCTTTCAGTTTTAAAGTCTATCTGCTTACTGCCTGGGGGAATCCTTTGTTGAGAGGTGTTAGCTGGCCCTGATTGAAGCATGTAGACAATTTCAACAGAAAGGAGGAAACCATGAAAATGAACTAATCTGGCTACCAGTATTTTAAAAAACTCTAAAATCAGGACAGTAAATAAAGAACAACACTTAGAAAACAGGGGGATTCCAGACATGAATCCATCAGAGCCAGCTAACACATCCCAACAAAGGATTCCTCCAGGCAGTAAACAGCCAGACCTTGAACCTGAAAGGCTATCCAATGCTAATTAAGGTGGCCACTTGTAACATTTACACTTGCCTCAAAGAGATAAGAGTTCTTTCTCCCACCCTGGACCTTCCACAGATGTATAAACCCCACTTGACTAGTTTCCAACAGACCTCAAAACCTCTGAGGATGCCTGCCATAGATGTAGGTGAAACATCAGGAGAGGATGCTTCTGGAACATGGCCATACAGCCTGGAAAACTCACAGCAACCCAGAATTGATCCAGTTTGATACCACTTTACAGTTAAAGTGGCTCAATGCTATGGAATCATTGTAGAGTCTATAGCCTTCTCTGCCAAAAAGTGCTGGTGCATCTGCAAACTATAAATCCCAGGATTCCTAACCTTGAACCAGGGAAGTTAAAGTAGTATCAACCTGCATTTAATTCTACAGTGTACCCCACATTATGGGTGCCAGCTCTTCCCCACCGGCAACAGGTTTTTGGATGCTGGTGGACCCCAGTTCTTGTCCTTGCTCACACTTCTTCAGAGGGTGCATCTACACCGCGTAATTAATGCAGTTGACTCCACTTGAACACAAACGCAGAGAGTTGTAGTTTTGTAAGATCTTTAGCCTTCTCTACCAAAGACAACTGGTGTGTCACTATACTACAAATCCCAGGATTCTATAACATTGAGCCAATGCAGTTAAGAGTGGGGTCAAACTGCATTTATTCTACAGTGCAGATGGATCCCTAGACAGCATGGGCTTCCAGATTAAGGGCTTCTCCTCAGAGCAGCTGGAAGACTTGGTGTAACTGTGTTGTTGTTATTCACCATCAGTGTTAGCTTTATGAGTGCATCTACACTGTAGAATTAATGCAGGTTTAGCACCACTTTAACTGCTATGATTAAATGCTGTGGGATCATAGGAGTTGTAGTTTTACAAGTTCTTTAGCCTTCTCTGCCCAAGAGTGCTGGTGCCTTATGTTCTGTCAGTCTTGTTTTTGTTTGTCTTTTTTGGCAGTCCACAGTACCTGTAGAACTTGCCATGAGGGATTTTCACTGCTAAGGACAGGAGAGGCATGGAAAAACAGGGAAGATTATCAGAGAAGGACAATATCATCCACACCCTCATAAATATTTATTTATTCGTTCGAGATCACCCTTTCCCCCCAAATGGGACCCAGAGTAGCTTAGAATTCAAAGAATGAGAATAGGTGATATTTAATACATGTCTGGCCCAAGGATTTGTCATCTTTTCTTTAAGGTTTTTCATGTAAACAAAAAAAGAAGGGGACAGTTTTTGGCAGCATCAGAGGATTGCTGTGATATTATGTAATGTATATTATAGCATGTGATCATATATTAAATTATAGGGTGAGATAAGAGGGTAAGTGTGGTTTGGAAAATATATGAAGTTGGGATAGAATGAAGTTGGGATAGAACAGGAATAGAATTTCAGCCAAATTTGCATATGGATGGTATTTGGGGGAAAGAGGGAGGGGGGATGCAATAATTATGTGCTGAAAGTGAGAAGACGTAGGGTGCATCTACATGGTAGAATACAGTTTGACACCACTATAACTGCCATGGCTCAATGCTATGGAATCATGGGAGTTGTAGTTTGGTGAGTCTCTGGCACTCTTTGACAGATGATGATGATCTTTATATTTATTTATACCCCACTTTATCTCCCTAAGGGGGGCTCAAAACAGCTCCAAAGGGGACTCAAAGTGGCAGAAAAGACTAACAACCTCATAAAACTACAATCCCCGTAATTTCATAGTATTGAGCCACAGCAGTTAAAGTAACATCATTAATTCTCCATTGTGAATGCATCCCAAAAAGCAGGAAAGATGAGGATTTAGAAGCAAAAGGGAGAAGAAGGTCTTAGTTCTGAAGGATGTGTGAGGTTGAGTTGTGTATTGCATGAAGACTAATTAATGTATGGTTGAAAAGATTCATAATATGTATTAACCTATGTTAATAAAACATACGTATTAGTTCTTCAACATGACCATCCCTACACTCCTGACAGGTAGTTTTCCAGCAAGTTTTCCAGTGAGTCAGGTCTTCTTATGATTTGGTCCGTTTGGTTATCTTGACTTCTAGGGAGAGTTCGTGATTTATTTGCCCTAGGAGCCATTTATTTGTCTTTTTAGCCATCTGCAGTATAGTGAAATGATTAAAGAACAAATGACATCTCAAGCCTCAATTGTGGAATAAAATCCTTCTCTGAGCCCATTTTAACAGAGCAGGGGGGAAATAATAGTGGGGCAATGGATAAGTGTGGCATTGAGAAATAAATCTACTGAATGTTACAAACACACAGAGTCATAAAACACTATTTATTCAATCCCTTGATTAAAAGAATAATGAAACAAAGCACTCCCTAAATATGACCATCCACACTCTGTTTCGAGACCTCCAGTGAGGTCCACCATCTTCCAAGGCAGTCTCTTCCACAATTGAACAATTCTTCTTGTCCCACCAGGTGGAATAATTTTTCTTGCAATTTGGAGTCATTGGCTTGTGTCCTAATCTCTGGAGCAGCAGAAAAAAAGCATGCTCCGTCTTGTAAATTCTGTCCCTTCAAATATTTAAAGATGGCCATCATATTGTCTTTCAGCTACATAAACTAAAAAAACATACTTAGGTTGTAGCTGCTGCACATACATGGTTCTTGATGATTTGACTGCAATTTGTTTCTTTGGACTTTATTGTGGTTCAAACCCATCTGTTTTACAGAAAATCCAGATTTTTTTGGGCAGGTGGCTTCCCTCTAGGCAGCATCGCTTTGCTGTGGAGTTAGTGGCATGTACTTGTAATGAGCATAACTCGTTGGTGCCATGAGGGAGTTGTATTTTTTTTCAAAAAAAAAAATCGTCAGTGTAGACAAATCTTCAGTCCTCTTTGCAGATTATTACACAGAAATCCTTCACCAATTTATTTATTATTATTTATTTATTATTACAATATTTATATCCCGCCCTTCTCACCCAATAGGGGACTCAGGGCGGCTTACAATAAAACACATATATAAAATTATACAATACATTGTGAATCAATTAAAAAGTTATTAAAAGTTACATCAGACATTCATAAAAACACATAAAATACAGATAGGCATGTTCGAGTCTAAAAGACTGGGTCTGTCAATTGAGTTCCAGCGCACATAATAATAGTTAGTACTGCTAATTGTTATTCGAAAGCCTGGCCCCACAACCAAGTTTTAACTTTCCTACAGAAAGATAGGAGGGAGGCCTGGATGGTGATGCCACAAACTACAGAACACCGATGCACATTAAGGGCTTTCTTTTGCACACTTTTGTGGGAGTTTGTAGTCTGGCCCCCAGAGTTGGAAGCTAGCTAGCTTCAAACTGCTTTTAAGTGGTAAGTGTAGATGCGGCCTATGTCTTGAATTTTTCACATCATTCTTCCCTGACTCATTCTCAATCTCCCTCAGACCTCCAGCACAGGATAAAGATCTGGACTTGTTCCCTGTATTTACCTTTTGTTTGTAATGGAAGTGCAGTGGGGCTAAGTAAACCCAATCCTATATTCTTTTTAAAAATAAAGCTAAGTGCTCAAACTTTTTGGGGTGCCAGTGGTCTTTCTCGAGGCAAGCAGTGTTGGAGGAAGCAACCTTCTCAAGCCTCCTCTATTTGATATTGGTTTGTTTTATATTGTGTCGATTTATATCCTGAAGTATATGTCTATTTAGTTTGCAGTTACCTCACCTCTATATACTTAAAGCAGTGGGGGGGGGGGGGCTGCAGGTCATGTGACTGACTCAGTGACAGTTTAGAGTGTTCAGTTTTAAAAGGATGACAGTTAGAGAAGTCAGTTGAGCCTTGAGTCTGTTAGAAGACAATGTTGAGCCTTGAATCAGCTTGAGTAGAGAAGTCTGTTAGAGTGCAGAGGCAGCGTTAGGAGCTAGAACTGTTTAGGCTTATGTTTTCTTAGAAAGTAAACTCTTATTAAAGAGAGATGTATAAAGCAATATAGTTTATGAAGAAACTGTTGAAGTGTATAAGTATAAGATAACTCTCTAAACATTTTGAAGTTTTTAACCTGATAAGAAATGTGCCTGTATCTTTAAATACAGTTACCCTAAAAGAAGTCTGCTATCATCATTATCTGTTGAAAGTATCAAATAAGAAACAAAATATCTTTGTGCTCAGTGATCATCCATTAGCAAATAAACTTTGCTATCCCATTAGGTTATGATCCTAACAGGTCATAATCTATACCCTGATGAGTTGTGATCCTAACAGGTCTGATCCAGTTAATTTCCATTAAGCAGGACCTCACTATCTGATGTGTTACTTTCTCCATCCTGAGTAATATCTATCAAAATTGAAATATCCAGAAGTGACTTACAGTGAATTTACACAATGTAATATTGTACTTTATATTAAATAGATTGTGAGATTCTCCTATTAGAAATATGTGAACTTTGGCTAAATGGGTGGCATTCATTGTCTGTTCTGAGCATGGCAAAATTCCCCTGTGAGTGGGTGAGTGATCAGCATTGTTGGAAAAAGTTTCTTGCAATCTGCTCAACAGAAGTGTTAGCTTGCTTCTCTCTTATTGCATAAATAAGCGTCTGTAAAGTAATAATGTTGTCATCATTTCTGAAATCTAACAATAATTTTGCAGTCGCTGAAATCTAGGATTCCTTTGCAAATCTTCCCCTGCATGTGACAAAGACCTCATTCATTGCATAAATACTTTTTTGTGTTTACATGATGAATATTTGACCATTCCCTGTCAAATATTAACCGTTTTTAGAAATTACATCAAGACACCGATGAGAGTTTAAGCTTTCTACCCAAAAAATGTACAGAGTGTGAAAGATACAGAGTGTGCAGTTTTCCCACTTTTGTGGGGTTCCTGTGTGCCTAAGCACAGTGAATGTGGAGGAGCCCTGTAGCTAATATGTTCAGTTCTGGACACTACAGTTCAAGGAGGATATTGACAATCTGGAATGTGCCCAGAGAAAGGCAACCAAATTAATCAAAGCTTTGGAAGAGGCTGAGGGAGCTGGACATTTTTAATTTGAAGAAGAGACGGTTGACAGGGGACATGATAGCTCTGTTTAAATATTGAAGGCATGTTTTGGTTGAGGAAAGGGAAAACCCATTTTCTGCTGCTTTAGAGTCTAGGATACGAGTTTTAAAGGGAGGGTATGAGTTTTAAAAGTCATTTTAATGTATTTGCTGTATTTTAATTTTGTTTTTAACACACTGATAACATTGTTTAATTGTTTTTAACTTTTGTATTGCTCTCTTTAAACAGTTTAGTGTGGATAGACGTTAGCCGCCTTGAGTTCCCATGGGAGAAAGGCAGGATAAAAATAGTAGCAGTAGTAATAATAATAATGAACAATGGATCTAAATTGCAGGAAAAGAGATTCCACCTAAATATTAGGAAGAACTGACTTATGGTGTGAACTGTTCATCAGTGGAATATGCTGCCTCCTTTGAGAGCGGTGGAGTATCCTATGGAAGCTTTTCAAATGAGGCAGGATGGCCATTTGTTGGGAATGCTTTGATTGTGTTTTCCTGTATGTCAAGTGGTTAGACTGGATAGCCCTTGGGGTCTCTTCCAACTCTATGATTCAAGTATAATTCTAAACATTCCTTCTAAATGTGGTGAAAACCTATTATTTCCATGTGATATGGTACCAAACAGGCAACATTTTACTTTTAAAAATACAGTTATGGCAACCTTCCCCCTGGCTCCAAGAATGTTTGAATGTATCTGGTCAGTCTTAATGACTGCTTCTGAACTTCTTAATTTCCTGTTTTCTTGAAGATGTTTATGCAACACTGAGATTGTTGGATGCTATATCAGCATCTTGATGCAGAAGTTCTGCTGGGCTGAACTGTATTCTCAGTGTGGAGAAGTAATATATTATTTGGTCAAAAACACAATTTGTTGATATCAGTTCTTTTGAGTTCCATGACAATGAAAATTGGCTATATTAACTATGTATATATAATAATTAAGCAATTAATAGCTAGCTCTCCTAAGAAGCTAGTCTGCTTACAGTCTCTGTTTGTAACATAAGAGTAATACAGTTTGCAATGAAGGCTGCATTAGAGGTAAAAGACCAGCATATGTAACATTAAGCCAGTGTCGGACTTAAAATAAAATATGCAGTATTGAAGGAAATGTACAAAGGGGGAGCTATGAAAGAAATGTTGACTGTTTCGCAAAGCACATGAATTACATTATACAGTCGGCCGTCTACATTTGCAGATTTAACTTTCAAAAATGTTATTATTCACAAATTTGATTACCTATGTTATCTCTAGGAATCTCTGGTTGTAAGAGAAGAAGAAGATAAGAAAGTCCTGTTTCCTTTGGAATCAGATACTAGAAGAACATTGGACCTTAGCTTGTCTTTTTCTCATTGCACAGTTATAGCACTCACACTTAAACTTCCATGGCCCCATCCTATGACCCCAGGTTGTTCTCCTTCTTAGATTTGTGGTTTTATAAAGCAGAGTGCAGAGTAATGAAGGTTCCCATTCTAAAAGAATGGCAAATGATATGGTTTTCTTTGGTGTTGTTCAGGTCTGCACAACCTTTGGCCCTCCAGGTGTTTTGAACGTCAACTCCCACAATTCTTGACTATTCAACAAGCTGGCTAAGACTTCTGGAGTTTGAATCCCAAACACTTGGAGGGTATACTACTCTGGGCAGGAGAATTACAAGTTTCCACATTTCCAAAATCGTTCTGTAGTGAGCAAAAGTTGCAGAGTGGTGCAGGAGGGAGATGCGTTATTTCATGTGGTTGTTATCCTGATCAGTTTGGGGAGCCTTTGTTTGCTATCACTGAGAAGTCAGGAGCTGCCTTTTGGCTTATCAGTTCTATGATTAATTCTTCCATAACACATTGTATTGTGCCTTGCAATCTGCTGTCTTTGTTCTGATTCAAACAGGGGTTTATCCTATCAGTGTGAGCATAGATGAAATCACACGTTCTTCCTTGGCAACGCTTGCCTCTCCTAGTTTACCTTTGCCAGATCAAGATGACCCTCAGAATTTTGTCTAGTAATAACTATTTACCAACAGTTATTTCTAGCCACAGTGATGCTGTTGAGCAGTTTTTCCTCTTCTTCTAGCTTATTAGATGTTATAACCCACATATCTCTTGTGCAAATACGTGTTTGTTTGTTTTTTTGTACCAGATTGTTTTCTATCCCAGGAAACCTTTTGTCTGAACCAGCCCTGCCTCTGAGCAGTGACCTGCTTTGGACAGCAGAAGTAATAGTTCAAGCAACTTGCCCACATTTTATCTCTTCATACTAGCTGGAAAAATGCCATATTTGGAATAACTGATCTGACAGTTAAATCAAGAACTGATTGAGGTTTAATGAACACACTTCAGGGGCCAACACAAAACATTTTGCTGCCAATAATTGTTCTCGAAACAGTAGCATCTCCTCTTCCCCTGACAAGGTTTTGGTTGCATAGTAGGAAAAAAAACACCCTTAGGGAAAAAATAGAGCAAGAATATATTAAATCATTTAAAAGCTGTTCAGAGAGTAGGCAATCAGCTTGTGTTGGATGAGTTACAGTCTTCCTGAAAACAAAGGTTCACTCCTAGAAGCTCAAGTTTCATCAAGGGCCAGGAGTGCATTTGTACACTTAAGATGTATGCACTGGCTGAATATCATGAAGACACGTGTTACCCTCTACATAGATCTACCTTTGAAGAGAAACTTCATCTGGTCCAAGGAGCTGCAGCCAGATTGTTTACTATGGCTGGATAGGAGAGTGCACACCTTGTTGCAGCAGCTCCCCTCCAATGTAAAATGCTGGTTATAAGCCATTAAGCCTTTTACACAGCTATATAAAATCCAGATTATCTGCTTTGAATTGGATTATATTAGTCTACACTGCTGTATAATCTGGTTCAAAACAGATAACCTGCATTTTATATGGCAGTGTAGATGGGGCCTATGTCTATCTGAAGGAGCTGTATTTTGAGATCTTCTAGGGAGAACCTTCTCTATTTCTGCCCACTCTCCCAGATACTTCTGGTGTAAACATTTATCAAATGGATTTATCAAAAATGGATTTATCAAAAACAAATCATGCTAGACTAATCTGATCTCTCTTTTTCGATAGAGTTACGAGCTGGGTAGATGCAGGGAACGCTGTTGATGTAGCCTATCTGGATTTCAGTAAGGCCTTTGACAAGGTCCCCCATGACCTTTTGGCAAACAAGCTAGTCAAATGTGGGCTAGGCAAACCTACGGTTAGGTGGATCTGTAATTGGTTAAGCAAACAAACCCAAAGGGTGCTCACCAATGCGTCTTCTTCATCCTGGAAAGAAGTGACAAGTGGAGTGCCGTAAGCAGGGTTCCGTCCTGAGCCCGGTTCTGTTCTACATCTTTATTAATGACTTAGATGAAGGGTTAGAAGGCATGATCATCAAGTTTGCAGACAACACTAAAGTGGGAGGGATAGCCAATACTCTAGAAGACAGGAGCAGAATTCAAAACAATCGTAACAGATTAGAGAGATGGGCTGAAACTAACAAAATGTCCAAGATACTCCACTTAGGCAGAAAAAATGAAATGCAAAGATACAGAATGGGGATGGCTGACCCGACAGCAGTACATGTGAAAAAGATCTTTGAGTCCTTGTGGACAGCAAGTTAAACATTAGCCTACAATGTGATGAGGCAGCGAAAAAAGCCAGTGGGATTTTGGCCTGCATCAATAGGAGTATTGTGTCTAGATCCAGGGAAGTCATGCTGCCCCTCTATTCTGCCTTGGCCAGATCACACCTAGAATACTGTCTCCAATTCTGGGCATTGCAGTTGAAGGGAGATGTTGACAACCTGGAATGTGTCCAGAAGAGGGTGACTAAAATGATCAAGGGTCTAGAGAACAAGCCCTATGAGGAGTGGCTTAAAGAGCTGGGCATGTTTAGCCTGCAGAAGAGAAGGCTGAGAGGAGACATGATATCCATGTATAAATACGTGAGGGGAAGTCATAGGAAAGAGAGAGGAAGCTTGTTTTCTGTTGCTCTGGAGACTATGATGCGGAACAACGGCTTCAAACTACAGGAAAGGAGATTCCACCTGAACATTAGGAAGAACTTCCTAACTGTGAGAGCTGTTCAGCAGTGGAACTCTCTGCCCCAGAGTGTGGTGGAGGCTGCTCCTTTGGAGGCTTTTAAGCAGAGGCTGGATGGTCATCTGTCGGAGGTGCTTTGAATGCGATTTTCCTGTTTCTTGGCAGAGCGTTGGACTGGATGGCCCATGAGGTCTCTTTCAACTCTATGATTCTATGATTCTGTGAGACAGTCTCTTGGACTGGTAGCTTTCCTGCTGTCTTTTCATACACCAATAAAGACCTTTTCTTGTTTTGACTGGCCTTTGATGGCTGATTGCATACAGGGAAAGGGGTCTTTCAAAATGTGCTATGTAAGCTTGGTTGTTTTCTGTTCTTGTTTTTACTGCTTGCAATTTTACTGTTAGTTTATTGGTTAGTAATTTAAAAAAATATGATATGATAATTTGAAAGCACAAATACAATCATCTTTTTAAGCCACCCTGGAAAAATGTTTGGAGGAGGAGGGAGCGGGAGAAGATGCGGCTAATATTTCCTACTTATGTCATCATGTGCTGACTGCCTCTCTCTGCCTAATCATTCAGTGTTCAGCTAGTGGTCTGGAAACTTTTTAAAAAATAAAATAACAGTCAGCAGTTTCTGTTCCTGAATTTGTTACCATACAGAGGTCAGAACATTCCACAGAATGAGACAATAATAACACCATGTAGCATCATTTTGTTCCTGGGTTAGAAATGTCATTTTCTAATTGGTTCTATCATAAAAATATGGAAAAGGTATATTAAACTACAAAAACGTTGTTTTTGTGGGACATCCTGCAGCACATTTTGCTATAGTTTTTCAATAAAATCTAGAGTCTCAACCAATTCAACATAGTTTGTGGCAGCCACAAAAACGAAGTTTAGGGATCCCTCCCAGGCAGGAAGCAGCCAGGTTTTGAAGCTGCAAGGCCATTCAATGCTAATCAAGGTCGCCAATTGCAACATTCATACTTGTCTCAAACAGACAAGAGTTCTTTCTCCCACCCTAGACTTTCCACAGGTATATAAACCCCACTTGCCTAGTTTCCAACAGACCTCACAACCTCTGAGGATGCCTGCCATAGATATGGGCAAAATGTCAGGAGAGAATGCTTCTGGAACATGGCCATACAACCCAGAAAACTCACAGCAACCCACTAAGAAAATCCAACAAATCCAACAAATGCTACGTTCAGCAAAGGGCAAGAGGGATCCTCTCACCTCTGCAGGAGTCTACTGTATACCATGCAGCTGTGGACAAGTCTACATAGGGACCACCAAACACAGCATTCGCCCAAAAACGAATCAAGGAACATGAAAAGCACTGCAGACTATTTCAATCAGAAAAGTCAGCCATAGCAGAGCATCTGATGAACCTACCGGGACACAATGTATTATTTGAGAACACAGAAGTGCTTTACCACTCTAGCAATCACCATGTCAGACTACCCAGAGAAGCCACTGAAATCCACAAGCATGTAGACAATTTCAACAGAAAGGAGGAAACCATGAAAATGAACAAAATCTGGCTAGTGTATTAAAAAACACCAGAATCAAAACAGTAAATAAAGAACACCACTCAGAAACGGGAATTCCAGATAGCTGACAATCAAGTGCAGGTTAACACCTCCCAAACAAAGGATGCTCTCAGGCAGCAACAACCAGGCTTTGCAGCTGTAAGGTTACTCAATTGCTAATCAAGCTGACTAATTGCAACATTCACACTTGTTTCAAACAAGATCAATAGGTACCGCTCTGGTGGGAAAGTAACAGCGCTCCATACAGTCATGCCAGCCACATGACCTTGGAGGTGTTTACGGACAATGCCAGCTCTTCGCCTTAGAAATGGAGATGAGCACCAACCCCAGAGTCAGACACAACTAAACTTAACGTCAGGGGAAAACCTTTATCTTTACTTAAACATAACCAGCTCCCTCATAGAGCCTTGCTTCCAAACCTTTGATCATTTTTGTTGCCCATTCTAATTCAGAAGTAAGCCCTACAAAGTTTAGAACAACTCATTTCTATGCACGTTTCCATATGATTGCAGCTTCAGAGACCTCTCTGATATCTTCAATGGCATAAGTAACCCAGGAGGTTCCTTGGTAAACTTTATCATAACCCAGATAAGATAGATTTATGAGGCGGTTCATTTTCTGAAGAATGCCAAAAACCCTTGCTGTAAACATATGTGCATGAAGGAAAAAAATGCCTATACTAAATGGTCATTAAAAAAGCAACACAGGTAACCACTTACTCGAATTTGATTTCTATTTTCTTTTTAGTATATCAGTTTCTTTTCAGTGAAGTCAGATGGTAGGCCAAAACATATTACATCTATATCTAAAACCTGTCACCTCATGACTGATCACCATCTTTCTTAGAAGTAGCTCTGGCTTGATAAACATTTCTAACCGGTTGTTAAGTAGTGTTCATTTCTCATTTGCCCACTGACTATTCAACATGACTGCCTGGTTGGTGCTCTAGAAAAACATAACATTTGACAAGTTGGCATTAGAGAATATATCAAATCTATTACATTGAGGTTCACAGCTGATGTTTTGAAATGAGCAATTATTTATTTCCTGTGTAGTGTTTTATCTTTAAAGCTAATCCCAAACAATTAATGTGTCCAGTAAAGAGGATAACTGAAATAGAAGAAACATGTAAAAACACATTTTAAACAGATTTTAACCAATATAGTTTCAGAAGATAATATTATGTATCACAGGCTTCTCCAATCAAGTGTGCCAGACTACAACTCTCCTAATGTCCAGTTGTCATGATAGTGTTGGCTTGAGATTGTCCAAAAATTCTAGAGGCTACCAGAATGAGTTACGGGTTGAGTGTCCTTTATCCAGAATTCTGAAATCCAGAATACTCCCAAATTCAAAAGGGTCCACATGGGTGGCTGAGATAGTGACATCTTTGCTTTTTGATAGTTCAGTGTGCATAAACTTTGTTTCATGAACAAAATTATTTAAAATATTGTTATCCTCAGGCTGTTATATGATGTATACAAAATATAAATGAATATCATGTTTAGACTAGGGTTCCATCTTGAAGATATTTCATTCTATATACACCAGTATATGCAAATACGGGCATTTCAAAATCGTAAAACAAAATGGAAGCCATAGAATCGTAGAGTTGGAAGAGACCTCATGGGCCATCCAGTCCAACCCCCTACCAAGAAGCAGAAAAATCACTTTCAAAGCACCCTCAACAGATAGCCATCCAGCCTCTGCTTAAAAGCCTCCAAAGCAGGAGCCTCCACTACACTCCGGGGCAGAGAGTTCCACTGCTGAACACTCCATGTCCTCAGCATTTTGGATAAGGGATACTCAACTTGTAGTGCATACAGTCTTTTCCTGCAAAGACACCAATATGACATACATGGGGGTTAATTCATTCTGTCCTCATTTTACAGAGAATTCTAACCTATAAATATTTTGGCTGGAAGAAATTACAATTTGGTAACTTCCCATCTGTTTGCATAAATCCTCTTTAGTCAGCAGGATTTTCTTGGCTAGATGTATTCAGAGGGTGGGGTAGTGTAACTTGTGCAAGGTTGCCCAGTGGGTTTCTGTGGCTAAACAAATACAGTATTTGAACCCTGGCCTCACAAAATCCTAACCCAACATTTAAACTATGCATCACACTGACTCTAGATCCAAATGTTCTGCTAGTATTTCATGGACATATACTCTTCTTGTCTCAGATGTATCTTGGAAACACCACACAGCTTCAAATCTATTTGTGATGGAGCAAATCTGAGGTTGTTTCTGGATTAAGAACACCACATTTCTATAAAACCCACATACATTTAAAAAAAGTGTTTAATAACCTTCAATTTTGCTAGCCAGTTGTATTAAAATGTGTCAATTTTTTCATGACAGCACAGTCAAGCATCCCTTTTCTCATTCTTTGAACTTTTTCCATATCTGTGTTCTTTTTTGCACCTCAATATCCTATTTAGAAGCTTATCTTCTTCACTATCTTTCTTTTGAACACATGAACATGTCAACAAGTTTAATCTCAAACCATAGGGAGCCCCTGGTGGCGAAATGAGTTAAACGCTTGTGCTGGCAGGACTGCTGATCAAAAGGTCGGCAGTTTGAATCCAGGGAGTGGGGTGAGCTCCCATCTGTCAGCTCCAGCTTACCATGCGGGGTCATGAGAGAAGCCTCCCACAGGATGGTAAAACATCCGGGAGTCCCCTGGGCAGCGACCTTGCAGACAGCCAATTCTTTCACACCAGAAGTGACATGCAGTTTCCCAAGTCGCTCCGGACACACACAAAAATATCTCAAGCCATGCTATTTCTAGAGGGGTAAATGAATTACAAATCTGAAGCTCTCATTTTTGTGATTAAATTAATAAATCTGTCAAAGTTAGACTTTTAGTTCACAGTGCAGATGCATCAAGAAGGATTTTATAACGGTTATGCTGTTTGCAGCATCAAGAACAAAACTTTTGTACTTATAATCTATACTTGTTTCATTTTATGTCTGCATTGTGATTAATCCTTATGTATTTAACCCACTTCTTTAGTTCAAAGATGAAAAAAGTAACCCAATAACTAGTTAAACAAGAGGAGAAAGAACAATTTACTGAGACATCAATTTAAGACTTCCTTTAAGCAGTTTGGCCACTGGGTGTCAGCAGTTATTCATTTTTTGGCAACTTATTTTAGGATTCTGAGACTATTGTGCCTTGCCACAAGTTGAGTGTCCTTTGTCAGAAATGCTTTCGATCAGAAATGTTTTGGATCTAGAATTTTTGGGAGGAGGATTTTGGAATGCCTGTATTTGCTTCTGTGTACATAATGAAATATCTTGAGGACAGGAGCAAAGTCTAAACATGAAATTCATTTATGTTTTATCAACACCTTATGCATATACTCTGCAGGTATTTTATATATAGTCTATTAAATAATTTTGTGCATTAAAGATCAATGTGTCCATTGAAGCATGGTAAATAAAAGGTGTCACTATCTCATTTTGTAGACAATTTCAGACTTTGGAGTATTTCAGATTTCTAGATAAAGGGAAATAGCATTTCAGTCTGTTTATAGAAAATATGTTTGCATTTAAATAGATTTTGGAACAAGATCCCATCTCCAGACTGTGTTTCTATAGATTATAAAGTCAGGAATGGGTCCATTGATGACACTGTGGCCTTCTTATGCGTAAGCATGCATAGCAACAGACTAAGGCTACAATCCTATGGATGCTTACTTGGAAGTAAATCATACTAGCTACATTGGATATGCTTCTGAAAAGACATACATATCTGCACTGCAAAAGTAGTCCAAGCTTAGTTGCTTTCACACACGTAATTTATATAATAATGTTATTTGGAAGGAGCACAATACGTGAAGATAGAATACTAACTTCATAAACTTTTTTAATAAGCCAGAGAGGAAATAAGATCAAAAATTAAACTGAGACATCCAGTTCAATATGGTTGAGAATTTTTTTCTTCAAAAGTTTTGGGCTTGAACTTTTATGATTCCTCACCATTTGCCATGCTGCCTGGGGCCTTTGGGAGGTAGAAATCCAAAATATCTGGCACATCACAGGTTTCTCGCTCCTGCTGTATGGCAATGCAAAATATATTTATGAGTTGTGAACATAAAACCTAAAATACATAGAATTTTAAAATTCTAGCAGCATGTGCCTTTAAATGTATTCATATGCCATAATCACTGCAGGAGAGGAACAAAAAAAATCTCTTTGGACTACAGTTTCCAGCAAGCATAATCTATGAAGGATGATAAGAGATGCAGGCTAATAACATCTTGAGGGACACACAGATCATGCCTTAAAGCTTGAGTCTCTGCAATATATTTCCAATAAAAATAGCATTAATAAAAACAACAGAAAGGGCAATTGGAAAAAGCTTGATTTATTTATAGCATGGAGTCTGGAAGCCTCTGATATATTCTACCATCTCATTGCTCTGAGTAACTTTCTTCCTTTTTCATTCTGCTGCATATCTAGATTGTTGTCAGATTGATCCCAAAGAGTGTGAAGGCCTGAGGAAACATCATTAGCACCCCTGAGCATATACTGGCAGGATACGTCTGAAATCTAATTTGCTCAATGGCAAAAACACCGGCACTGAAATCATAGGAAAAAGAGAGGAGTCTATAATGTCATATCACCATTTGTATTGATTCTTCAGAACCCTTCTATCATCTGAATCAAATCTATAACACATTTCAGTTTTTGGTGTGTAACTTAACCATCGGGTTCATGGAAATCCCTCATTGCAGTTTATTGCAGTAAAAATGGTTCTTGTTATTGGATGTTGCTGACTTATGGTGACCCTATCAAAGACAAGATTCTACCCACTGTCATCTTCTGTCCCATTGAGATAAATGAGTGCAAACGAAAGCAATTGAAGGAAACTGATGACAAAGATGGAAAGCCGAAAGAAGAAACTAGGACATTAGAAAGCAGCTGGGAAAGTGCGTGACAAAAATTATGCCTTGCAAATTGGAGGATATGTTGATGAGAAAAGACATCCAATGACCCCGGCAACACCGCAAGGTTTGGTGGATGCAGTGTTAAGATATGGGTTGAATGCAGCAGGATATGAAGAATGTATCTCAAACCCTGCTGCCATTGCACAATAATTTAATCTTAGACCAGGTTTATTGTGAAAACAAGACACTATAGAGTTGGAAAAGGTGCAGAAAAAGGCAAACAACATACTTGTTGTTCATATTACAGCATGTTTTTCATAACCGATCTTGTATCTTTGGCTCCAAAAATGAAGCAAATTGCGAATCACATGCCACAACATCCCATGGACTCTGCTGTAGTGTGTATCATCTACCATTACAAACAGAGTCTGCTGGAACAGAGATGAGCAAAGCAGAACCTGGGTCTTGAAGCAATTGGGAAAAAACAAGGTGGAGGCAAAACAAGGAAAAGAGACGCAAACAGCATTAGCAGCAGGGCTGGATGAACCATCAAGCAAAATAAACATGTGTTTTGGGCATCAAGGGAAGGAGGGAGCCATGAAAATTTCCATTGCTGGATTCATCCTGGAAAATATGGTGAAAAACTGCAAATGATGCAGCTGAATCAGGTTCCACAAAAGTGCTACCACAATAAAAGACCTTGCAATTACAAAAACTAGGAGAATACTTTTTGAACATACTGTATAAAGTGGAAGTATGCAAACATAAATATTATTTTCCATCTTATCGTAATTTTTACTTCATTCTTTTCTTTTACAGTTTACAATTGTTTATAATTGAAAATAGATATAATATAGGAAAGTATTTAGTGCATCTAAAGTTGTTAATCCAACCCTGATTAGCAGCTACAGTAATGTGCAGAAAAATGGAAGCAAAGCGGCGGGGGGGGGGGGGGGATACCTTGGGACATTGCAGAGAATGTCGGAATGGAAACTGAAACATGAAGAGGAAACAGTGGCAGAGGGAGGTGTGGAGCCAGAGGTGGGTTAGGACTGAAATCAGGGAACGAGTGATTTGGGGAAATTTGACAAAATGGACAAGATTATGCCCTCCAAAAAAGAATAGGTAACACATCCCTGGCTGTAAAAGGAAATTGGATTATCATAGAAAAAATGGAATAAATGGAGTAATTTGATTCATAGAGATAATTACAATGAGTTTGTGATGCAATCTAAGTGTACTGCTCCACGTAGAATGCAAGTTTTTCCATAAATTGCCCTGAAGACAGTACATGTTGGCAGGTTGTTGAAATGTGTGATTAATACTCACCTCAGGCAAAAGTTCAGCAACTTCAAACTGGATTGTGAATTTGTTGTTTGTTAATGAGACATGTCACATTTGTGAATGGAAGAAATGCATGTGCTTGCACAAAATGAGACTTCCAGATGTTAGCCATGCGCTTGGTGTCCTGGGTCAAATTAATCCTTTCATCTGGTTTAGCACTTTTTCCTTATCCCTGTTTTACATGTCATAATTGTTTTCCTACCTGTGAGCAATATTAACACATTCAATAGTTAGATGGAAAAAATCACACATGATCTTGAATCTCATCTTCGAGAAACTCAGGATATAAATCCAATAAACAAACAAAAAAGATGTGAATGGGTGCAGCTGCTAATATTCTTGCTAACTGGACATTTTTTAAAAAATGTTGTACTCTTGCCCTGAGATTCCTCCCTTCAGCTCTTTTGAGAGTTTTGAGGAAATCTTTTCAAGGCAGTGTTTTGCTGTATCCATAAACATGGAAGAGAAAGGCCAGGGTCCGTAACTCTGCTCCAGATATATGGTATCTGGGAATCTTAGGATTTGTTCACTCTTCACATATTGTAGAGGGACTACACTCTGAACAAATATTATTGAGGGAGTTACTTCAGTAAGTCATGATATTAAAACTTCAGTCTCTGAAGGAGATATTTGTGAAGATGGTTAAATCATTAGTTTTCATAGTCTGAGTCAATCCAGACAACAACAGACCTCAGACTGCTGGGGTGGGGTTTATAGAGAGAAGAATATAAAACTAGAGACACATTTGTCAAACAGTTAATATAAAGCCAGTTAGAAATAGAGATACATAAAAAGTAATGAAATCTTCATAGGGAACAGTCCGAGATAGGGCCAGTCAGAAACAGAGAGCTGACAAGGACCAGATAGAAAATTAATTTGATAGAATGTAAGAGTGTGGAAAGAATCCAGTGAAAGTGTTAAATATTTTGTATTGCTTATGAATCCATAATAATTGTTTAAGTTGCTATATAATAAGCCTTTAATGTGTCCTTTTTTACATTACTTTCTGGATATCTTTTTATATAGGATTTATAAGAACATTACTAAGCTGAGATACTAAATCCAGAGAGTGATCTTAAGAGTCAAAGGGTATGTTGGCTAGTAGGAGCCCAAGGGTTGGTAGTACTAGAAGCCCAACCTCCAGTGGGGATCTTTCACAACATTCTTCAGTCAGAATGCAATAGATATTTTAGTTCATTTGAGTAAACCTTTTAAGCAAAAGTCTGAAGTTAATTTCTCCTTTTATTTTGATGATTTTTGGCATTTCCTCGATTTGTGGTAAGCAATGACTCATCATCTGCCACAAACAGAAGCTGCCAATTTCATGCACCACACCCATCCCAAAGAAATGTGATGGAAGATGTTGAGTAATGGTAGGCAAAACTAGCTACTTTGGCTTGTGGTGAATGAGTCATGCGGCTCAGTCTTGCTGGGTTCAGACAGTGGCTTGTTAGACCTAGGTCAAATAATAAAATAGGAGCACTTCTTAGTGGTCAGATTTGTGAAGAAGGCAAAGGCAAATTCCCTTTGAGACTATACATGAAAGGTTTCTATGGCCAGGGACTGATCCCATTCATTGTCAGTGTCAGGTAAAAAATGTAGTTAGCCAGTTACTATAACTCAGTATCCTGTTCAGGCCTGTAGCGAGGGGGGTGGTGGTTTAGGGGTTCAACCCCCCCCCCCCCGAAATTTTTCAGGTTATAAAAAAAAACCTGAATTTTAACTGGTTAACCAAATCCCCATGCTAAGTCTATGAGACACAAAACATTAAGAGTCCCTCCAGGCACTATTTCAAGCAGATATTGACAGGTTTGTAGCGGGGAGGGGTGTGTGCTAGGGGTTAACCCCCCCCCCTGAAATTTTCAAAACCCCTCCCGAATTTTTTTTCTGGCTACGGCCCTGATCCTGTTGTTTTAATGATGCCACTTTTAGTTTGGAATTTTTGCAATTATTACTGTTTTGCTTGGTTGCCGATACAGACCTTTATCTAGAATTGTTTAAAAAAAAATTTTTTTAGTTGTATGCCATCTGGAGTCCAGTTAAAAATAAAAAGGCCACAATAACACCAGTCCAATTTCATCATAGAACCATTTTGGTAGTTTATATTGCCTTATATTCCAAGTATAGGAAACCCATTTCATCAATGTAAAACTTGCCAGTGGGGGGTTGGCGAATTGGCTTGTGAAGAGTGTGAATGCCTCAATGGTTCAGGGACACTTTCCATCTAACCTTAAACAGGGAATATTAAGACCTATCCTTAAAAAGGCATCCCTGGATCCAATGGCATTGAACAATTATCGGCCGATTTCCAACCTCCCTGTTCTGGGCAAGGTTCTAGAGCGGGTGGTTGTCTCTCAGCTCCAGGGGTTCCTGATGGAGACTGATTGTCTGGATCCAGCACAATCTGGTTTCAGGCCTGTATTGGACTGGATGAGGACTAACACACTGAAACTTAATCCAGACAAGACAGATATCCTCCTGGTCAGTCGTGCGGCCAATCAGGGTATTGGGTGGCAAACTGTGCTTGATGGGGTTACACTCCCCCGGAAGTCACAGGTCCGCAGTCTGGGGGTCCTCCTGGACTCAGCACTGATACTTGAAACTCAGGTGTTGGTGGTGGGAAAGACTTTTCACAGTTAAAGCTTGTGCGCCAACTGCAACCATACCTCGAGAAGTCTGACTTGGCCATGGTGGTCCATGCCTTAGTTACCTCCAGATTGGATTACTACAATGCAATCTACATGGGGCTGCCCTTGAAGACGGCTCGGAAACTTCAACTTGTACAGGCGGCCAGGTTGTTAACGGGAACGAATTATAGAGAACGGACAACCCTCCTATTAAAACAACTCTATTGGCTGCTGATAAGTTTCTGGTCCCGATTCAAGGTGCTGGTTATCACCTACAAAACCCTAAATGGTTCGGATCCGGCTTATCTTTGTAATCGCATTTCCTACTACAAGCCTGCACGGTCTCTAAGATCTGTTGGGAAGGCCCTCTTCTCACTTCTGCTGCCATCTCAAACATGGTTGGTGGGAATGAGGGAAAGGGCCTTCTCGGCAGTGGCTCCCAGTTCTGGAACTCCCTCCTGAGAGAAATTAGACTAGCCCCCACCCTGGCCACATTCCGTAAACATCTGAAAACCTGGCTATTTGAATGCGTGTTTGATTAAATTGGCATAAATTGACGACTGTCCCTTACCTCCACCTAGACCTAGTTACTGCACTTCTTCTGGTCCATTCAGTAGAGGCTATAAGATACTGTACACAGACAACATTTGCCTTGCCCCCAGTGGAATATGTTCACTGCGCCTGACTATTAGTTATTGGCTTTGAGTATGTTTTAATGTATTATATGTTTTATGATTTTATGTTTATATGTTTTAAATGTATTTAAGTGATTGTGTTTTACTGTGTATTGCTGGGCTTGGTCACCATGTGAGCCGTCCCAAGTCCCTTTGGGGAGATGGGGCGGGATATAAGAATAAAGTTGTTGTTGTTGTTGTTGTTGTTGTTGTTGTTATCATCATCATCATCAAACAATGTATAAGTATTTTTGGTATAGAGATAGCAATCGAAAGCTTCAATTTTACAATTGACAAAAGAAATGGAGAAATATGTGTGATATGAGCTTATTCTGTAATTTATCAAGAGAACAACACCTATTACAGAAAATGATACACAGATTTGTTAAATTTTTCAGGCCTACTTTTGTAGAACAAGCTATCACCATAGAAACATAAAACCCCTCACAGCAAAATTCCTGGAAATTCAGTTCTATATTACAGTTCTGGACCCAAACTAACATGCTACTCAAAACATAAATAAGTTAACATGAAGCTTTTGCCAAAAATGCAGTGTGAAATCGAGAAAGCCAAAATGTAATGGGTTTGTAAAGTCAGTGTTCTTGGAGAAGAGAAGGAATATTTTGAATCTGCACAATTAGATTAAAGTCTTCGGGTACTATTGCTAAGAATGAGTAGGTGAGTATTATTCCACCTCCCAGCCTGCCTGCATTGCAACAGTTAGTAGCCACTTTCAGTCTTCTTCAGATCATGATAACTGCTCCTAGTTCCCTTCTTTATTACACATGAAAAGCAGCAGTATTAACTGGGGACACCCATGCCAATGAACAATGAATCCTTTCTGAGTTCCTGTCAAAACTTTAGATGTGCTATTCAAAGCATATAACTGATTTTGTGGGTAAGAGTCCACAGTCTTTGATACTTTATTTATATTCTGCCCTTCTCTCCTAGGGGATTCAGAGCAGATTACAGCATTCACAGCAGACATAGGCAAACATTCAATGTCTTTACAATCACATACAATGAGATACACAAACATAAACAAAGGCAAAGGCCTCTCCTTTCATTTCTGGCTTCTGGAGGCGGTGCTCATCTCTGGCTCTGGGGAGGTGCTTTCTCTATTGTCACCTCCTGCTTGTCTGGCCAGCAAGATTGTTTGGAGCATATCTTTGCCTTTTCCCACTGAAGCAGTATCTATTTATCTACTCACATTTGCATGTTTTTGAACTGCTAGGTTGGCAGGAGCTAGGGCTGACAGACAGGAGCTCACCCCATCTCCCGGATTTGAATTGCCAACCTTCAGGTCAGCAGTTCAGCAGAACAAGGGTTTAACCCATTGCGCCACCGCTGCCTTAATAATGTAATCATTATTCTATATTTGCATCTTATCTGAATTCTATATCTGTGCTAAATCAATCAGGTAAATCTGTTAGCAAGTGCTTTTTCCACACAAAAATCAATCCTTTTGCCTAAAAATTATTTTCAAGCTGAGAAATATGGATACATGTACATTTCATGTATACAGCAGTTACAATAGTGAATTAACGTGGAGGGGACTTTTCAATTATGGCTCAAATTATTTTTCTTTTAATGTTATACATTTCACCAATATGTACAGATATGACAGAGTTTTTTTAAGACAGTCCCCAACTTTAAAAAAGATGATCATAATGTTTAATAACGATCTCATAATTGTCCATGTCTATTACTTCAACGTAATTAAATAATTCCACAATAATTTAGATCTATGACACAGTGCAGAAGACCCGTCTGTAAATTCTAATCTGAAACTCATAAGATAACATGCTGCCACCAGTTCTATTAATTACCATTCAAATAGTAAAGTGGTCTCTGCATTACTAATGAGTATTACTGAAGTCTCATGGCACCACATTGGCATAATTTTATTTACAAAGCGGGGTGGGTGGGGATGCCAGCAAAGCAGCTTTTTGAAGGATTCAGATACTCCACTTATACCGGAACATTCCTAAGACTGTCACAAAGGTATATATGGAAGTGATTATTTCTGTGTTGTGGCTTTTGTACAGTTCAAATTAAGCTCACATTTAAATAATGGTAAAAGTTTTCCTCTGACATTAAGCCTAGTTGTGTCTGACTCTGGGGGTTGGTGCCCATTTCCATTTCTAAGCCGAAGAGCCAGCGTTGTCCGTAGACATCTCCAATGTCACGTGGCCAGCATGACTGCATAGAGCACCATTACCTATCCGTTGGAGTGATATTTATTGATCTACTCACATTTGCATATTTTTCAGCTGCTAGGTTGGCAGAAGCTGGGACTAACAGCGGGAGCTCACCCTCTCTCTGCATTCGAACTGGCAACCTTTCAGTCAGAAAGTTCAGCAGCTCAGAGATTTAACCCGTTGTGCCACCGGAGGCTCCACATTTAAATAATCGAATGTAATTGTGAGAAAGCAGAGAGATTTAAAACCCTACTTTTCAAAAGTAAACTACAGGGGAGGAAGGTCTGTACCCACTCAGTTCTATAAAAAGTGTTGCACCTCAGGGTGAACATATGGCATCTATTAATGATTAACTGCTCTTCCATGTTTACATTTCATCACATATGCAATGTTCACGCCCTTCAGGAAGAAGAAGTGTGCCTACAATACTCTTTCCCCTATATAATGCCCCCAACAAACATCATGAGGTAGTGAAGTCCCCTCCTGAGCCTTTCTGATTTTTGACACCTCTAAGAACAGAAACTGAAAAAAGGGATGGAAAGCCCTTGCCATAGGAGACCATGCTATATTTTAACTGTCATCGCAACATTTGTTAAATTAAACAAGGCACTAATGGTCACTAGCTGAGTATTCTAAGTATCTCTCCCTAAACTGTAAATCTTAGTATTCCATGTGTTGTTGACATGGCAGTTAAAGTGGAAGGCTTACAAGAATAAATTAAAAACGGATTGAAGATAATTTAGCCCTTTGGAACATTTTTCTAATGTGCTTGATGCTTTACTTTCTAATACTTTAAAACTCATTTTCATTTTTTAGTATTTTCTTTCTTTTAGGCAGTTCCAGCCATGGCATTAAATATGCACAAGCTACCAGACATATGGGCTAGATATACCAAAGGCATCAGATCCCATAGTACAGTGGTTCTCAACCTGTGGGTCCCCAGATGTTTCACTCTCAGAAATCCTAACAGCTGGTAAACTGGCTGGGATTTCTGGGAGTCATAGGCCAAAACACCTGGGGACCCACAGGTTGAGAACCACTGCCATAGAAGCTAAGCAGGACCAGCCCATAGGTGACTGACAATGAATACCCGGTATTGTATAGTCTATTTCAAAGGAAGAAACAAGTTGAACCACTTCTGAGCAATCTTTGCCAAAGAAAACCTAATGAATTTCATGGAATCACCATAAGTTAACAGGCAACTCAAAGGCATGTATAGAAACATCCCACACATATATTTCATCTGACATTTCCATGATAGGACTTTATAGGCAAAACCCTGCCATTTCTCTTGCACCTAGAAACAAAACAGATGCCAATTAAGCCCTTTCAACACTGGGGAAAGAATAGCCATTAGTAATGTATCTGGGTTCTCTGAATAAGATTCAGGTGCTTTCCAAAGGCGTTATTTGGCGTTATTTGACTATTGAAAGAATAAGACAAAACACAAATAGAAAGGAGGAAATAAGTTATTAAAGCCTCCGTTGGCTTATTTTCCAGGACTAAAACTGACACTAGGGAAATTCAGAACTGCTATTTACACAGCATATTTATTACACACTGATCCCCAAGCCAGGATCAACAGGACATAATGAAATGTGTTGCTGATCCTGAAACGAGGAAGTGGATAGATTTCAGATTCACAGCCTGTACTCTGCTTTTTTATGAAAACCTCAAGATCCAGTAGGAACTAGTGCGAAAAAAGGGTATTGGGGACAGGAAGAGAAATGTACATGAAATTCAGGGACAGAGTGCCTTTGAGGCTGTGCTCATTCCAGGAATTGGAGTGCCAGAATAAGGGCACAAGCCTTTTACTCAAAACCCTGTTTCCAGTATGTCCCTTCAGCTGTCTTTATTTCAGCACTCTAATTTTGGGGGGAATAAAAGCCATTGTTGATGAAACCTAAAGAATCAATAGTTTACCTTTCAAGAATCCTGGGGAATATGGAGCTTACATATTTTTTTGTAAATTCTGTAACAATTGTCATGTCATTTCTTTGAATTATATATGTTTATAGCTTTGTAAACAAAAGAAAACAATGCTTTTGGTCTGAACTGGGCTGCCGGCACGGAGCCCCACGGAGTCCAGCCAGAAGTAGCCCTGTGTTTGTGTGACGGGCTCCAGGAGACTCCATGCAAACAGTGGAGAGAAGTGGAAAAAAGACACTTCTCTTGCTGCATATGATGAGGTCGAAAGTGAGGGTACAATGGGGGGGGGGGGGGGGTTGTGCCCAAAGGGCATTGATTGCAAAGAATCAGTGGAGCAGGGATTTGAAACCTGGTCTCCAGAGTCAAAGTCCAATGCTTAGACCAATGCTTATCACACTGACTCTCTAACAGTAGTACATCTGGTTTAGAAATCACTATCTAGCTCATGAGGTGGATATTTTAGAGACTCTTTTTGCCCATAGGAGATTGTCCTGATTTTTATGGTCTTAGCAAGCGAGGAGGTCTTCTTGTTCATCTCGTTTGTAGCGCTGAACCTTCTCTGTTGTTGGAACACATATTATTTGGTATCTCCAGGGAAATTAGGTAAGCTCTCAATGCTGAACATTTCTGTCATTTGTTTGCCCGGGTATATATCTTATTGTTATCTTGATTTTTTAAAAATGTACAGTTACAAAAAGTAAAATAAAAACACAAAAGTAACACAAGAAACACACAATCAATTTGGAAGAAATACAAAAATGTGGCAGCCTCCAAAGCTACTCCAATCAGTTTCAGTACTTATGGGTGTTGTGGTCTATTGGTCATTAGATACCAGTAACTTTTGGTGTTATGAAATAAACCTTTCTACAGTCTTAATTGTTAACATATCTGGGGTTTGGAGGGCCTTTATGATTTACTGCCATCATTATTAAGATATAGAATAACTAATTGCAGTGCTGGATGCCAGCCATCATCAGTTATCTGTGTGGTTTAATTCCTTTTTAATTTACTTAATTCTTGTTTTAATTTATTTTAATGCATTCTGTTTTTCTTGTTTTAGTAATTTGACATTTCCAGTTTACTGATCTTCTTGCCTTTGCTTTTATTATAAATTTCTCTGAGCTTTTTAAAGCAAAAAGCTACTCTATTAAAAAGTTCTTAAATGAATCAATTTCCCAGCAAACCCTGAATCAAAAGGCAATGGTGGAGAATAATGCTGGACTATCAGCTCTATTGGTCATGTTTGTTAGGGCTGATGGGCACTGTAGTCCAACCACTCTTTCCTCCCATCTGAAATGGCACAATGCCCTATTGACATGTAATAAGGATGAAATCTGTCAATATCATTCCACCAGTGGTTCTCAACCTTCCAAATGCCACAGCCTCTTAATACCATTCCTCATGTTGTGGTGACCTCCAACCATAAAATTATTTTTGTTGCTACTATTATGAGTCGAATATCTGATATGCAGGATGTATTTTCATTCAATGGACCAAATCTGGCACAAATATACCCAAATCTGAATACTGGTGGTGTTGGGGAGATTGATTTTTTCATTTGGAAGTTGTAGTTGCTGGGATTTATAGTTAAAGAGCGTTCTGAACTCCACCAACAATGGAATTGAGCCAAACATGGCACACAGAACTCCCATGACCAGCAGAAATACTGGAAGGGTTTGGTGGGCACTGACCGAGAGTTTTGGAGTTGTGGTTCACCTACATCCATAGAGCACTGTGGACTCAAATAATGATGGATCTGGACTAAACTTGGCACAAATACTCAATATGCCCAAATGTGAACACTGGTGGAGTTTTTGGAAAATAGACCTTGACATTTGGGAGTTGTAGTTGCTGGGGTTTATAGTTCACCAACAATCAAAGAGCACTTTGAACTGCACCAACAATAGAATTGGGCCAAACTTCCCACAAAGAACTCCCATGAACAACAGAAAATATTGGAAGGGTTTGGTGGGCATTGACCTTGAGTTTTGGAGTTGTAGTTCACCTACATCCAATTTTCTTTGCCAAAGGCAAAGATAAATATGTGTTTTCTGATGGTCTTTGGCAACCCCTCTGACACTCCCCCCCCTTGCGACCCCCAGGTTGAGAAATGCTGATTTACACCTTGTAACTTTCAGGAGATGTTATATATCTTGTTTCTTGTCATAAGCTATTTTCAAAATAAATTAAATCTGTTTCTCGGTACTTTAACTGCAAACGTGTGGTTACTAAATTGATATGTAAAATGAAGGATACAGTTAACATTAAGAATACAGTATGTATTAATCAAGCTTGCAATTTTACCACCCTATGACATTTAGGTTTCCAAATGAATTAATGCAGGAGAGTAAGGCTAAATATAATATTGTTTCAGTCTCTTGCTAACAAAGCCATAACAGCCGCCATTTGGTAAAATGTCAGTAAAAATCATTACAGTTAGATTTATTTTATTCTTAAGGCATTTCTAATTGTAAAAGATTCTGGAAAATCAATTTTTAAAAATATAGATGTCTCTTGTGGGCTGGCCTTTTTTCTAGTAGATTTTTTAGCCTCACTATTAGTACTCCCCTGGGGCATAGACATTTTTTATCAGAAAAATTTGCATGTTTGTATATCCTGTAAAAATGAGGCTTTCAAAATATAAAAAATCATATTTATTCATATGTGCAATCCATGTTATACTCATACCAAACCAGTGCTTACTTCCAAGACCGGAAACACTTGTTTTTCTCATAAAGTTTGAAAAAAACTCTGCACTAAGTACATAGCCTTTAAAATGAGCAAGTTTTTTTTTGTTAAAAAATAAAACATACAATAAATTTTATGAAACACATACAATGTTTTTCCCTACATTGAGAGAAAGGCAGGATAAAAAATAAAGTAAATAAACAAATAAAATAAATGGAATGATCATAATAAAGTAGACCGATTTTTGTCATTATTTCCACATCAGTCTTATACCATAATGTGGCGTGAATAGCAACTGTTGAAGAGGAACTACAAGCATCTTTTAAATGTAATAGATTTACCAGTAAAGGACTGAGGCTTTTATTAGGCAGAGTAAAGTAGCTGCCTCAGATGGCAGACTTAGGAAGATGGTATGTGTACTTTTCATGGACTGGCTTCAGGAGGTCAATATATTAATTATTTTTAAAATAACTTCCCTAACTGTGAAGTGGCAGTAGCCAGGCTGAGTGGTGAGCAAGGTGTCTGAGGACACCACTCTGTGTGTCACATTATTGCACTTCTGGCCAAGCAAGCAATTAAAAACCTAAGAATTTAGAAATACAATTTAGGTTTCCTAAGAAAAGGAGCTGGCAAAGTTACCAGGGGAAAGTGAACAGAGCAAATGTAAAGCATTCTAAGGGGGAATAATGTTCAGTGTCTCACTTTCTGCAAATTTTGTGGAATGATAGAAAATTGCATTTGTCAGGCAGAATTTGTCAGTAGTAGGAAGGGGGAAAACAGTGGAAAAGGGATGGATCTAAGTAGGGGAGGAGATTGATACTAATAAGGTGCAAATATATTTGGAATTTTTCTTTCTTAGCTAAATTGTATATGTATACACACACACACACGTGTATATATTGTATACGTTGCCTTTGTTATCTTCTAAATTTTCCCATGAGGAAATGTGGTAATGTTAAGCTCTACTTGTATGGTCCGAATAAAAAAATAATTTTTAAAAAACATATGAGGCTATCCCATCCCTTCATTTCGCACCCTTTTCCCAAAAATATATAGCTGCAGCTTTGCCCACATCTTATAAACAAATATTCTACCCCAGGTTGGATAATTTATTTTATTGCTAATATTAACGTTAAAAAAGATCCAGATTTTAGGTGAACTGGCTTCTATATTTGGAACTGTGAGAATATCCTTTCTTTTAGACAGTTGGGCTGACTCTGGAAGCATGTTTTTAAATGTATTTTTGATTAATTATAAGGGGAAAACGAAAATGGAATGGCGGGTTTGGACAATGGTTTTGATTTGTTCCCTGGGCTGGATTCAAACTCTTCTGAAATCCAACCTGATCCCATTTTTTAATCTGCAGGTGGTTCTGAAAGTCGTAAGAATGTGTCATTCTACTGAGCCTTGATCGTTTGTCTTTTCTTGCTCCAGTATATACTTACTTACATCTTACTGTAATGTCCCAGTTAGAGAAATAATATCTGGCAAGCAACTAAGGGTCATATACAAATGGTAGCAGGAGCTTCTCCACCATTAACAGCAGTTTCAGAAAATATCATTCAGAAAGCCAACCTTGTTCAAATTCTCTCTTCTGTATAATTGTTAAAAGTTCAGGAGTCACATTCTCTTTTGCACCTAGATGATATAACCATTTGCTTTTGTTGGCTGCAGCCACCCGAAGGTAAACCTATTGTGGGAATTTCTGGGATTGAGTCTATGATTCTCCTCGGTTTCCCAGTGGTTTTCATGGCCAAGCAGAGGATCTAAGCATGGTTTTCACAGCTGCAGTCCAACACTCAAACCACTGTACCATTTAATACTGGATCTGAAAGCCACCAGCTCTCACCATAATAGAGGAGCAGCTGAACACATTTTGTGCAGTTGGAGAATAAATGTGCAGAAGGAAATAGGATTTTGTGCAGTTAGTAATATGGGTTTTAATCAGAAGCATTTTTTTTTCATGTCAGGAGTGACTTGAGAAACTGCAAGTCGCTTCTGATGTAAGAGAATTGGCTGTCTGCAAGGACGTTGCCCAAGGGATGCCCAGATGTTTGATGTTTTACCATCCTATGGGAGGCTTCTCTCATGTCCTCGCATGGGGAGCTGGAGCTGACAGACGGGAGCTCACCCCAGTCCCTGGATTTGAACCTCTGACCTTTCGGTCAGCAGTCGTGCTAGCACAAGGGTTTAACCCATTGTGCCACCGGGGGCTAGGAGCATGGTTTTTTCTTGAGTGTAGAGAAAGAAATAAAAAAATGTTTATCATTACCTTTTAGTATTTATAATGTTATATTAATAATAATGTATTAGGATTAGTCAAAAACTCAACTCAATTAAAAAAGTACATAGATATACAACAATTACATGACAATGCTAACACATCCTAAATTATTAACCCAAACCAGAGTGGAAGAATTTTATCAACTACATTTATTTGCATGTTGACTCACAGTTCAATAGTTTACTTTAATTAGAACTAATGAAAAAGATTCTAATATACAAGATTCTATTGAAGTAATATAAAATGTCCTGTTTCAAGTGGATTGTGCAACAGGAAAAAAGGCTCTGAACAAACCCTGAATCAGATAAGAAGTGTACCTGAAGATTGTTGGCCTACTTTAAAGTTCTTAAAGTGGATTAATGCATTGGGATTAATGAACAGGATTAAACTTATTCATGAGGAGATCATTGCCTTCCAGGAACAAAGGGCTACTCTGCTATGTTAAGGACATTAACCACATGCCTGCTGAACTTCATCGTCATATATAACAAGAAAAAGTGGCAAGAAAGCAAATTAACAGGAGATTATTTATTACTTGTTTGCATTTACTACTTGGTATGAAAATCTATGCAAATATTATATGTAAATAAATTTATTTTGCAATGCGTAGATGCATGTCTAGAAACCATGCATTACTCTAAAGGCAACATGAACTTTGGAAACTTTATAATACAAAGAATAGCACACTAACAAAGTCACTAGGATGTATGGCATAACTATTTGCTTTCTTAGTTAACAATATTTTAGTGAAAATATCTTATTTATTTATTGACTTCATTTCTACCCTTCCTTTCTCTACCCCGGAGGGGACTCAAGGTGCTTATAAACTGCCTTGAGTCTTCTCCATTCATGCTTCTCATTCAAGCCTAAAATTAGAGACCTTTCTGCATCTTAATATATATCTATTTTCCTATCAGTTGGCAACTACCAGTCAGGTAGAAAAATATGTGTGCACATATGTGTCTTCAAGAATGGATGTGCACATATGTGCCTGTTGAATACAGCAACCCCACAAATCTCCATTTCTTAGGCAATGAATACTTAAGAGGCAGCTTCCCCAATTCCTTCTTCTAAAATATAGCCTACAGCACCTGGTATTCATTGATGTCTCCTGTCCAAGTAATACCTAGAGGATACCCTGATTAGCTTCCAAAATCAGATGAGATATGGCACTTTTACAGGATTTAAGTCTAGAACTAGTAAAAAAAAACCTCACGGGGGCAGTTCCCAAATTTCAGGACCTGAACCTTCTCCTAGTCAGAGGAAAGGGAAGAATCTCAAGGTGAGAGTGTCCTCTTGAAAGGTCCGTGTTATTTTCCTTATTTGTTAGACATAGTGGTTTTGATTTCAAGACAGCTTGATTGATGCTTAATGTATCATGCTAAATATAATTGGAGGGTATTTGGTTATTTCAAAATTTTGAAATGTTACCAAGATGGGGCTCATACAAGCTGACAGGGAAAAACACGAGAAGTCAAAATATTCTCTTACTCTACTTTACATCTATATTCTCAATAAAAGAGCTACTACAGGAGAGATTTTTGTTTGGATCATGCATGGAAAGAAGAATTGAAACTTTTTTTCATTTAATGTGGTCACATTGTAATTGGAAGAGACCATGTTTCCTATTCTAAAAAGCAACACACACATGGTAATTACAGCCATGAATTGAAACATCTGTTTGACTTCAAATTAATTATTTTTAGTGCATGAATGGAGCACTGTTTTATAACAACCAAAAGGACTGGGAAGTTGCTTTTTAAACAATGGAAACGGATGGCATCTGAAATATCCCAGAGGAAATTAGATGTTCCTCTATGAAGATCTAATTTTTAAAAATCCCTACTTGGTGGAGTTTAGACTTGCTATAATTAGAATCTCAGCATAATTGAGGACTGATTAAGACGGTTCATCCCACGAGATTTATGGATCTACGGTAAATGGCTTCCTGACAGCTATTGGGTATGAGATTCTGTCAAAACTCTGGGTGACTTCTAGAATGGAAGAATAGCAAAGACTGTGGATACAATAGCTCCTAAGCATCAACTCTTATGGAGTGGAGTTAGACCCTGGTTTCCAATGGAAGTGATAGTGATGAAAGATGTAAGATGTGGCACCTGCAGAAAATCAAGGGTGAGGTCAAACTTAGGCTAGAGCAGAGTTTCTTAAACTGTGCTCCTCCAGATGTTTTCAACTTCAACTCCCACAATTCCTAACAGCTAGTAAGATGGCTTTGATTTCTGGGAGCTGACGTCCAAAACACCTGGAGTAGCACAGTTTGGGAAGCACTGGGCTAGAGCTTCTCTGATGACCTCTGCCCTACTTGTCTTATTTAAGAAACCACTGAGGGAATGACTCAATGAGAAAAGTCAATGCCTCTCTAAAACAGAGCAGAATCCCAGCATTCTTAAAGGAGGCAGTTGTAATACAGCTGTTGAAGAAATCCTGACTGAGATCAGACTTGGAGGCACTGTTTTATGGTGCTTTCCTTCCTGGAGGGCCAAATAGTGGAACTGGAGGATTCATGCTTGACTCCTTGACCATTGACTTGTGGGGTATCTCAGGATTCTGTTTTGTATATACTATATACAAAACTTTAGGGAAAGTTTGTCCAGAGTTTTGAGGAATCAGCGGCATCAGTATGTGGATGATATCCAGTTATGCTAATCTTTTCTACTCCAGTCCCAGGAAGCTGTCTTGGTTCTGAAATAATGTCATCAGTAATGGGCTGGATGAAGGCAAATAATTTGAAACCTAATCCAGATAAGAGAGTGGTGTTCCTGGTAATTTAAAATATAAATCAAGGAACAGGGGTTTTGCTTGAGTGTTCACAGTGTGGGTGTCTGGACTTTGGTGTTGGCCAGGAGTATACCTGTACAATTAAGTCCCCCATTATCTCCCAGCCAGCATGGACACTTCCTGCATTTCTAAGAGGCCTTGAGTCTATCATAGAAAGAAGGATAAAGATTCTGAAATAAATATCTACTGACTCCACCAAGTCCTTCTTTATGAGTTTAGATCAGTGGTTCTCAATCTGTGGGTCCCCAGATGTTTTGGCCTTCAACTCTCAGAAATCCCAACAGCTGGTAAATTGGCTGGGATTTCTGGGAGTTGTCGGCCAAAATACCTGGGGACCCGCAGGTTGATAACCACTGGTTTAGATCCTCCAAAGAGTCTTTCAAACATCCAAGTTAGGCTGTGTTCCAACATGTGGAACAACAATTACAGCCTCATTTTTATAAGAGAACTTTGTTGCTTGCAAAACCTCTCTTCTTCAAAAAATGTTTTGATATGAGGATAAGACTATTTCCTTCTCATTCCTGCACACTATCATCATTTTATAGGAACAGGGGTGTATTCACAATGTTTATAATGCCTTGCATCTGGTTGGAAAATTGTGTTCCTGGTATTATTTATAGCATTTATTTACTGTGTCATCATGTCATTATGAAGTTCTTCCGTGTGTTTTTTCTATTACTATGGTTAAAGCATACTGCTTATGTAATAGAGCCTCCAGCAAAGCACCACAGGGGTGATGATAAAGGTAGATAAAAGACAGCAAACAGAAGTTAGCCAACCATGAAACCATGGCAAGAAAAGTTATGAACTTGGCAGCTTATATATATGCAAGAAGGTATAAAATGAAGAAAGGAAATTGGATGGGATTATTATTGCTGTCATTTTATTCATTTATATCCCACATTAATAGGATTCAATGTGGCTAACATATTAAAACAAGCTAAAAACAATACAAAATCAGAACAAAAGTATAAATGTAAGATTAAAAGCAATAAAATGTTGTAAATTAGAACATTAAACACTTAAAATGTGTTTTAAGAACTACAAACCAATCCTTTAAAAATCTTCACCACACGGCATGGACAGCCCAACCCTCATCAGTTTGTAAAGGCTTGGTGGAACAGAAATGTTTTTATCTGCCTTTTGGAACAGCTCCAATCCCCAATCCAAACAAATTGTGTGTATTCACCATGCTATCATGATGTTTTCTAAGACTCGCCCAAGGTCTCATAGTTATGTGTTTTTAAAGCTGACCAGGTATTTGAACCCTGATTTTCAGAGTTGTCCATTGTTTAAACCATTCCACCATGCTGGATCTCTCAAAACAAGATATCTGAACCATTTGTGTACATATGCTCTTAGCAGATCATGAGATCACTTTATCCGTTTGAGGAGATGAGATAACCATAATATATCAGTTGTTACTGAAAATTCTACAGAACTATCTATTACATTTATTTCACACAATTCCACTTAAAAACTCAAAGTTTCTCTCTTACTTATTTTCTTTTCAGGAGAAGCCTGTGATGTAAGTAGGGCTGTGTTTTATGGTTCAGTGAGCATTTGAACGAGGAATCTTCCAGTCCTTGTTCTCTCCAGGTCTCCAGAAGATAACTCACCTTAAGTATTAATCCTTCAGCCAGAGCTGATGCTCATCGATAGTCTCTGTCTGAAGAGAAATGAGGAAATACATGGTTGTTTTCAGGTATATCACTGAGATAAAAAAAGAGTGTAGGTTTTGGACCAGTAAACTAATTTGTTGTGTTTAAGCTTTATATGCCTTTCTACTTAATCTACATACAGTAGAGTCTCACTTATCCAAGCTAAACGGGCTGGCAAAAGCTTGGATAAGCGAATATCTTGGATAATAAGGAAGGATTAAGGAAAAGACTATTAAACATCAAATTAGATTATGATTTTACAAATTAAGCACCAAAACATCATGTTATACAACAAATTTGACAGAAAAAGTAGTTCAATACGCAGTAATGTAATGTTGTAATTACTGTATTTACGAATTTAGCACCAAAATATCATGATATATTGAAAACATTGACGACAAAAATGGCTTGGATCATCCAGAGGCTTGGATAAGCGAGGCTTGGATAAGTGAGACTCTACTGTACTTGTAAACCATTCAAATACCAAATGTGATAAGCTCCCAGTGTTCTGTTTCCAAGGCATGTGTTGCTCCCCAATGGGAAAAGGTAGGCCCCACACAATAATATTAAAGGAACAAATACAGCAATAGCAATCTGTGCCCCAACCAAAAAGAATTTATCACATTACTCACAAAGCTGATGGAAAGCCCTCCATCCATTCCAAGTGCAACTACTGTGGCCCCCAAGGGAGAGAAGAGCAACCACTATTTGCTAGACTATTTGCTCTTCCACTGCCATCCATTTTCCTTGTATTTCTGTCTTTTTAAGACAGAAATACAAGGAAACCGTCAGATTAATCATTTGCAACAGGAAAGTGTCATATCAACAATTTGTAAACTGCTCTGGAAATGATTTTGGCTGAAGGCCAAAAGGGTATAAATGCTATTATGTGTGAGTACGTGCATACACAGCAGGATGTCAACAAGGTGTGTGAGGTTATTTGTTATGTGTTATATATATATATGTGTGTGTGTGTAGGAAATTGCACCTGTGGTAAGGCAAGAAAAGGATGGTACACACACCTGTGATATCATTGTGGTCAACAAAATGTCTAGCATTGTTGAGTCAAATTCAATAGACTGTCAGACACATTTAGTCAAATTTATTGACACCACTGTCAAGTGCAAATCAAACTGACCTGTCTGATCAGAGCTACTCATCATATGTAAAAGCAGAGAGGGGAAGAGGAAAAAGCTACATAAAAAGGTATGTTTTCATGGGATTTTGGTCATTGCACAAGGGAGATAGAGAATTCACGACAATAATAGAAATATGGAGGCATAATTTGGATGTTAAGGTGCCAGTCTATGATGAGGTGCCAACAGTTATAATTCTTAATTTTTCTATAGTCTGATGCACATCAATATCCAAATGTCTTGTTGTGTGCCGTCAAGTTCTTTCTGAGTGTGTTCACAGCAAGATTTGTTAAGAGATGGGGTTGCAATTGTCTCCCTCTGAGGCTGAGATAGTAGGATTTGACTAAGGTCACACAGTGTGTTTCTTTGATTAAGTGTATTGTGTTTTATTTTCTGTTAGATTTTTGAGATTGCCGTTTATGTATTATTGTTTTAATTTTGCTTTGGTATTTGTACTGTGCTTTATTTTCTGTAAGCCGCCCCGAGTCCTGTTTGGAGAGGCGGCAGGATTGGGATATAAATAAAGTTATTATTATTATTATTATTATTATTATTATTAATTAAGTGGGGAATTGAATTCTGATCTCCTAAGTTGTAGTTCATACTCAAAGCAATATGTTGATTCTCACTAAGCTATATGTCCACGTCAATTTTGTTTCATGGCACATTGTTGAATTGACTCCAAACATTTGGTCTGGTTTTATTTACAGTAGCATTAATCAAAATAGTTTCTTAGAAATCACCAGGGATATTCCAAATTCCAAATACATGAATCAGAGAGTATAGCTGAAACGCACAGGCAAGCTGAGAATTCACTAATATTTAGACAAGGGCACAAGGATCAGTCTCCAAGAGCGGTATTTCTGAGGGTAATGTCTGGTTCAATCAGTGTGAAGTGAAAAGCAACATGTTGGACTCTGTACACACCAGGCAAATGTAGGAAAGCAGCAACTTGTCTGAACAATAGGTTCTGCTCAGTTGCTTCTAGCCCTTATTGTCTTTCTTTGTATTCCTGTCTTTGTTTCTAATTTGGAAACCACTCCACAGATTCTCTGGTGGCCACAGATCTGCTTGATGTGGGAATAAAGGGACATTATTACTCAGTTATAAAGATTAAGTCTAAGGAAGAAAATAATCAGAGATTTTTATTTGCCACCTTTTAGCCTACCCCATACAGAAAGGAAGGACATGAGCCCCTGGATTTGTGGGGCAGCCATTGGAGTCAAACAGGGCAGGAGGAGATGTGAAAGGGGGAGGCAGGTTTAGTACCAACAAAATGGGGAGTGAAATAGAGTGCTTCTTGCCCCCACACTGTCTACTATCTCTAATAGCTTGAATAATCAGGGTGCCAGGCCCCCTAGGTTGAAAATGCTACTATTGAATGCCAGGTCCGTAAACAGAAAAACAACAGCCATCGAGGACTTGATCCAGGAGGAGCATGCTGACCTGGTTTGTATCACAGAGACCTGGCAGGATGAGACTGGGGGATTAATCTCTCTCTCAACTCTGTCCATGAGGATTCTCTGCAGCAGAAGGTGAATCCTGTGGGACAGGGAAACGGAGTCACAGTAGTCTATCGTGATTCCATCCCCTGACCAGGTTTCCCATCCCACAGTCAACAGTGTTCGAGTGTATCTACCTAAAGGTGGGTAACTGGGACAAAATAGGGATTCTGTTACTGTACTGCCCACCCTGCTGCTCTACCACCAACTCTGGCCCCGCCTCCCGCGCTATTCGCCCTGGCCTCGCCTCCCATGCAGCGTGGGAGGCGGGGCCAGGGCACGCTGGGCGGGGGGGGCGGGCCACCGCCCTGACGGTGCCCTGCCTCGCGCCCAGTGCGCCCTGGCCTTGTGGCAGCTGGCCGGGCAAGCCTTGTGGCCTGGCTGGCCTTACCCAGCCGGCAGCCGGCCGGGCAAGGCCAGCCAGGCCAGGGCGCACTGGGCCTCCCGCCCAGCCTGACGGCGCCCCCCGCCCAGCCTGACGGCGCCCCCCCAGACATGCGCCCGAGGCAGCGGCCTCACGGGCCTCCATGGTGGGGCCGGCCCTGCAGATGATACCACTCTGATGGCTGAAAGTGAGGAAGAGCTGAGGAGCCTTATCACCAAGGTGAAAGAAGAAATTGCAAAAACTGCAGTTAAACATCAAGAAAACCAAGATAATGGTAACCAGACTGATTGACAACTGGCAAATAGAGGGAGAAAACGTGGAGGCAGTGACAGACTTTATATTTCTAGGCGCGAAGATCACTCCAGATGCAGACTGCAGCCAGGAAATCAGAAGACGTCTACTTCTTGGGAGGAGAGCAATGGCCAATCTTGACAAAATAGTGAAGAGCAGAGACATCACACTGGCAATGAAGGTCTGCATAGTCAAAGCATTGATATTCCCCATAGTAACCTATGGATGCGAGAGCTGGACCATAAGGAAGGCTGAGTGAAGGAAGATAGACGCTTTTGAACTCTGGTGCTGGAGGAAAATCCTGAGAGTGCCTTGGACCACAAGAAGATCCAACCAGTCCATCCTCCAGGAAATAATGCCCAACTGCTCACTGGAGGGAAGGATATTAGAGGCAAAGTTGAAGTATTTTGGCCACATCATGAGAAGACAGAAAAGATTGGAGAAGATCATGATGCTGGGAAAAATGGAAGGAAAAAGGAAGAGAGGACGACAAAGGGCGAGATGGATGGACGGTATCCTTGAAGTGACTGGCTCGACCTTGAAGGAACTGGGGGTGGTGACGGCTGACAGGGAGCTCTGGTGTGGACTGGTCCATGAGGTCACGAAGAGTCGAAAACGATTGAACGAGTGAGACGATGATGAGCAGTTGTAATTTAGCTTTATATATAATGAAAATTGTTCTTGTTTATGGCTTTTTTATAGTAGAGATTTTTGCTTTGTTTTTCCTTGCATTGTTTTCTAAGTCTGTATTTTTGTTGTATGTTTGAATAAAAGCTATTTTAAAAAAGAAAAGAAAAGTGTTTGTATTCCTCATTTGGTAGTGAGCATTTTTGGGGGAAATACATACGTGTGCATATGTTCATTTTTTAAAATCTCTGCAGAGGATGTCATTCATTTCCTCCTCCGTAATTACCAATCCCCTTAATCTAACATACTCCTGCTGTATATGGCTAATCTGTGACTGACTGGGAATTGGAGGATTAGTTATGTCCTCACAGCTAGAGAACCATCACATCGGAGTTAATCTCTTTATATTTGACTTCAGGGACATAACCAGATGCTGTTGCAACCCCTCTTGCTCCCTGATAGGCATGGATTTAACATGGGGAAGGTTTCAGTAGGACTACAGTATAAGCGTGATGGTGGTGGTAAATAGTTTACAACGTGGAACTACATGCTACACTGAGCTATGTGGATAGATGTCTTTATTTAAATAGCATACTCTGTAGCTGATGATTAAGATAACTAGAGATGGGAAGGCCTGGAAAAAACTGGAAAAATTTGGTGGTGGTGGAAAAAATGGGGGGGGGACTGTTTCCCCACCCGCAGTTTTTATGGGTTTTTTTCGAGGCCTTCCTATCTTTATGTATAACTTCAGCAGGCACTCTCCCTTGAAACATCACTAGGGCCTCCCTGTGACATCATAAGAAGTTGTTCCTGTATCTCAGGGTTTTGGTAATGAAATCTTAGAGTGTGGTATATTATTATTATTATTATTATTATTATTATTATTATTATTATTATTATTATTATTATTATTATATACCCCGCTTTATCTCCTCAACTCAAAGCGGCTTGACATAAAAGCATAAACATACAATTTAAAATATAGAAACATTAAAACAGAATTAAACACAAACAGCACTAAGAAATTTAGAGTTAAAATCCATTAAAAACATATTCAAAGTTAAAAACCACAACACCCTCTGATTAGATTTTCAACAGCTTCACCTTTAAAAGCCTGCCTGAATAATAAGATTTTAGCCCACTGCTGGAAGGACAGCAGGGAGGGGGCCATTCTAGCTTCCCTGAGATAGTCTTTAAACTGGTAAATCTACCAAAACAAACAGTAAACATATTGCAGTTGGGGAGACTGCCACGCCTTATCTATTTCCCAAACTAAATTGTCTGGTGTACTATTCCCTAATACTTCATGCATTATAAAAAAAAATAAACTCAGGCTAGCTGGAAAGTTTAGACAGTTGCTTGTGTGATAAAATACTGATTGTACTATTAGCCAGGGTGCTAATTGGGTTTTTATTAACGTTTCATGTCTCAAAAAAGAGAACACTAATTCTGGAAAATAAGTAACTGCTAGACTAAACGACAATCCATTTATCAATTTTCCACAAGTCATGGGTTTCCTATAAAGCAGATTATATTGTGATCAAGATGAATGACACAGCTGAAAAGTGTTTACAAAACAGTAAAAAAGAATATGGCTCATTCATCTTTGCTATTATAAATAATGTAACATTTTGAGTCAAGATTCACAGGGAGGAAGAAAAGAGCATCTTCAATGTCATTGTCTTGGGTATATTTCAGGTGAGTTGACAGTAAGAAAATCTGAGCAACAGAAAAACTGAACTTTTACTGAGCTTACTTAAAACAAAGGTGGGCTGGAATTGGGGGAGACACAGGTATAGAAGGTCTAAAGGTAAAGGTAAAGGTTTTCCCCTGACGTTAAGTCCAGTCATGTCTGACTCTGGGGGCTGGTGCTCATCTCCATTTCTATCCACTTATATAAAAGAGTGATGGAATCCTGGCACCGAGCAAAACAACAAAACTAAACACCCCCCCAACCTCGAAATTTCACAACACAATCCCTCATCCACGCCTCGAGGTTGAAACCATAAAATATCATGTCATGAACCTCCACAAGCCTAAAAAACCCCAAAAACCGGAGCTATTCAGTGCAATTCTAATGGGCCACAGCAATGCGTGGCAAGGCACAGCTAGTAATCTATATATATAAAAGGATAATGGTTTCGCTCCACCGGGCAAAACAACAAAACTGAAGGCCCCCCAACCTAGAAAATTGACAACACCCCTCATCCATGTCTCTACGTTCTTACGCTCAACAAAGGATCCCCCCCCCCCAGGGAAACACCCACTCTTTGAAGGTCCAAACCCATTTGGTACTCATCACTCTTTCATCTCAAAACACAAAATAAAGAGCAACACTCTGAAAACAAAGGAATTCCATCCAGGAAACAATCAGGGCCACCTAACACCTCCCAACAAAGGATCCCCCCCCCCCCACCAAGACACAGAACCACCTAAAAAAAGCCACAGCAACGCGTGGCCGGGCACAGCTAGTTCTAGATAAAATCCTTACATTGACTTTTCTAGCTAGACATGCATATTCTTTCTGCACCAGAGCAAAAAGAGTAGAAGGAATCGGTGCTTCTTTCAAGTTCATCTGGAAAGGATTAAGTTCTTGCCTTTCACCACTTATCTACTCACAGAAGATAATAGTTTCTTTTTTAATAAGAGTTAAGGTAGAGTACCCACATGGACTCGCAAGTAAGCCTGCTCAGGTTTTTGGGGTTGCTTTTTTTTACTCAAATGTCTACACTTATACATGAGTATATAAGGTACATTTTTGAGTTTGTATATTTTAGTGATATGAATTTTTACCTATGCCTGTTTTACCTTTTGTAAACTACCTTAAGTATCAGGCTAGAGAAAAGACAAAATATAAATACATCCATAAATGTATAAACTATAGATAGAGGAGGAAATAAGCCAGCATGGTGTGGTAGTCTGAGTTACACTAGGACTCTAGGAGACCTGGATTTGAACCCCTACTCAGTCATGGCAACCACTGGTTAACACTGGACACAGCATAAGACCTCATTAGATGGAGGAATTTAGCGTTCTAGGATGCTTTCACCCTGTCTTGAGGACAGAACCCCATGCCGGACAGACATCACATGATGTTGTGTGACTAATGGCGGAGGACCAGTGTTGTGGGGGATGCTTCCGAGTTGAGAGAGTTTGGGCCTCATCAAAAAGACCAGGTGAAGTGTCCCGTTTCACCCAGAAAAGAGAGGGGCAGCAGGGTGACTCCGTCGCCCGTGTGTAGTTCCCTCTTGGTGAACCTTTCCCCATCACAATGGAAAAGCTTCCCTGGTTTCAACTCGCCATAAAACCTAATAAGGAGGTGACTTAACTGAGTTGTGCACCCTCCAGATACAATTGGATTACAAGTCTCATCATCCCTCACATTTGTCCGAGCTGACTCAATCTGGAATGTTATTTTAAGAATGACAAGAATAACCATCCTGATTTGGTATACTAATTGGAAGTAACATTTGACTTTTGTTTATTTAACTTAATGTTATAGGTGTAGCATTTAGTATTTCACTGTATTCTATTTTAATTTTTCCTCTTCTGTTAGTTGTGCAAACATGTATACTTGTTACTTTCTCTGTTTCTGTACAGATTGTTTCTTGATGTTGTCTAAATTCTGTGAAATGATGATGATGATGATGATGATGATGATGATGATGATGAATAACTATCCTGCTAATGAATGGCTTAACATATTCTAGTTTCTTTCCTATAACAACATTCTAATCTCTGAGCTTTCTTAGTACAATGGGAATTGCCATAAATTGCATAAGCCTGAGTTAGATCTTTACAGAAGTCCATTGTAATAATATGGTTTTTGAAATGGAAATGCAATGGATTAAAAGGAAGCACAGAGGGAATCAATACATCATACTTGATTTTCATTTATACAGGCTACAGGCTGGTCAGTTCAGAGCGTTTTTTCCTAACAGATTTGATCCACTTGCCAAGATGTTGTATGGGATAAGAAAGGCTCAATGGATTATGATGATTTGTTAGAATCCTATGTTCAAAATATGTTTTCCAGTAATGCATTATCTAGTGAAAATAAAATTTTCAGAGCTTTTCATCAGCCTGTTTATTTTCCATATCTCTGAGCATTTTCCTCTGGGGGAAATATAATATGGAAAACATCATGTTTGCTGACATTCCATATGACTTCAATGATTACTTTCCTAGAATAGGTCTTCCTTGAATTTCATAAACATTTTATGTGACTTGAGTCGAAGCTACCAGATGAATAACTTTTTTGTTGTAGCTTTTGTTTTTAGGGAGCCAAGTTCTCTTCTGTTTATTCTTGCTCAAGCAGCAGCACTTTACGGAGCTACAAATCCACATTGCAGATTATAGCGATCACCTTTCTAAATAGGCTTCCCCTGAACTACAGCAAAAAAACTAGGACTCATAGGTATACTAAAGGAACCTAACTAGTTGCAAAGCTGGCTGCCCTGGCATATTGTTGAGATCCTTTGGCACTGTTTCAGTTATTAGCTTTGTGTTTGTGTCTTCAAGTCCCTGTCAAATTATGGCAATCCCGTGCATTTCTTAGGGTTTTCTTAGGTAAAGAATACTTATGTACCTCTAAGTATTCTTTGCCTAAGAAAACCTTAAGAAATGCACGGGAATGCAACCCCAATGGAAAACCTCTCTTCCCCATGTTCAGGTTTTGAGAATTTATTTCATTGGTAGAGGGTCTGCTTACTTGTTTTGAGGTTTTAGGGATGTGGAATATTTATGTGGGCATTTTAGATGCTGCTGTTGTGCCCCTGCAGTCTACAAACTGCCCACCGAAAGGGAATACAGGAGATTATTAGAGTAAACAATTCCACTAAATGAAATCAAAATGATTGTAATGCATGTCTAATAGTGTGATATCAGAAGCAAACATAAAAACACACGTAAATATAAACAACAAGAAATGTTATCTTTATAGAGGATTCTTACATTTTTGTGTGTGGATGAGCTCCCTCTGTCAGCTCCAGCTCTCCATGCAGGGACATGAGAGAAGCTTCCCACAAGGATGGTAAAACATCAAAACATCCGGGCGTCCCCTGGGCAACGTCCTTGCAGACGGCCAATTCTCTCACTCCAGAAGCAACTTGCAGTTTCTCAAGTCACTCCTGACACAAATACACACACACACACACATATACTTTGCATTGTTTTTATAATATATTACACTTTGCTCTATTTTGGCTTTAGTTTAGCATGATTTTTATTAATAAACAGTAATCCAATCCTTTAGAGTTTGAATCTCTTAACGTTTGCCCTCTGTCCATGACAAACCCTTCCACAATGAATAATAATTTAAGAAAAGCATTATGAATTAAACTAACAAACTTGGAAGTGATAATGCATGCTATTTCCTTTCGAGTACTCAATGTCAAGAGCAATTGTGATCTTTCTATAAATGAGGTCGCACACATTCTCCCTCCCTCTTTCCCAACAAAGCTATTCAGCCCAGTAAAGCTGACAGCAGCTGCTGAAAAGCAGCCAACTCCTCCGCATCTAACTATATCTCTCAATCCACTCCAGGATTTCTGTACATCGGTGTTGGCCTGAAGCCACTTTTCTTGAGAGTATTTCCAAGAAAGCAGTCGACAAGCTTGGCACAGCTATTCCTGGAAATGTTCAATAGGTCATCTTCTGGAAAAGAGTGTTGACTGAACAGATCTTGTTCCTCGTTCCACACAATACTCTCACAACCTTTAGCGAGCTGATTTCTCCAGGTTTTGTCTCATAACAATCTCAAACAGGCAATTTGCAGCATTTGACCAATCAGCATTCCTTAGGTCCAGTTTCTGCCCTGGCAGTGAACCCCTGCCAAGGCAGGAATGTGAATCATGTGGGTTTCCAGGTATAGTAGGATGGCAAGTCCCAGCAGTCCTGGAGACCATAGATGACAGTGAGGAGTGTTGGGAATTGCAGTCCATCAACATCTGAAAAACTCTAACTGTCCCAATTTGGAAAAGCCCGTCCCAATGAATCCTCTGACTTTTTCACCTGCTTTGAAAATGTCCCAGTTTCTCTCTTCTCCTGCTTTTCCCCTTTGCTCTCAGTTTACTTTAATTTCTACAAATTGACATCATATTGTAAAAGAAGTTTGCATCCCATTAACTGAGTAGGAAGAGGAGATGACATCTTGCATTTCCCAATAGATATAGGAAAAAAGCCAACTGATGCAGCCTTTCCTAATTTGTGTGCTTTTTTTTTAGTAACTTTTGCCATCTTGACCACACTACTGACTGCATGTTTTCCAGTTTTCATCTTTGAATGCTGATGGGCACAGAGCTGCATGGATTCCACCCTTGTACTAAGTGAAGACTAAGGCATTTCTGAATTGTAAAGATTGCAAACATGTCTTTACCTGGTACTTTAAGGTCACTTTGGAAAGGCACATAAATCACCAACCTGATTAAACAATAAACGTATACCATGCTGTAAAAGTTATATAACACAGTCTCTCTCAATCTAGTGTGCGCTTGATAAATTGGACTACAATCCCTATCACCCATGCTGCCTGGGATTGAATTTAGACAGGTTTGGTATACTTGTCCATCTCTAAACTTTGAATTTTACAAAACATAACATTTTAATGAGTGATAGAAAGCCATAGACCTGCATATTTATATACATCCACCATCTTGCCATTGGGCTATGGTAGGGAGTGTGATTGGAAGATTATGGTTGGTCTAAGGCCAGCTAAAAAGTATATTGCAGGAGAGAGATTCAAACCAAGAATGTCATAATTCTAAGGTCAGTCTACTAAACCTTGGACCAGCAGGTAACTTAACAGATATACACAGACAAACACATTGACAACCAATGTAAACAATTGTAAATGTAAGATCTGGTTCATAGTTAAAAGAAAAGCTTAGGCCTAGGCTCTCTAGGTTTTGTCAAGTATACTTCTGAATGGTAGTATCCAACATAGGTAAAGGTTTCCCCTGACGTTAAGTCCAGTCATGTCTGACTCTGGGGGTTGGTGCTCATCTCCATTTCTAAGCCGAAGACCGGCGTTGTCCGTAGACACCTCCAAGGTCATGTGGCCGGCATGACTGCATGGAGCGCCGTTACCATCCCGCCGGAGCGGTACCTATTGATCTACTTACATTGGCATGTTTTCGAACTGCTAGGTTGGCAGAAGCTGGAGCTAACAGCGGCCGCTCACTCTGCTCCCGGGGTTTGAACCTGCGACCTTTCGGTTTCCTGCTCAGTGCTTTAACGCACTTCGCCACCGGGTATCCAACATACCAATGATAAAAAATGTTAGGACTTGGTTCTATTAAAATTTGGAAGATACATGAGTTTACCCCAGTTTAAGCTTTAACATTTCAAACCTGTATGTATACCTCTGAATGTGAACATCTTCATAAAGTGAAGACAGAGGTTGCAGCTTGGGAGTTCTCCTAGACTCCACGCTGAGCCTGGAACCCCAGGTTTTGGCAGTGGCCAGGGGAGCTTTTGCACAATTATAACTTGTGAACCAGTTGCGCCTGTACCTTGGGAAGTCAGACTTGGCCATGGTGGCCCATGCTCTTATTACTTCTCATATAGACTACTGCAACATGCTCTATGTGGGGTTGCCTTTGAAGATGGCCTGGAAGCTTCAATTAGTTCAACGGGTGGCAGCCAGATTTCTAACTGGGGCAGCATACAGGGAGCATACTATTTCTCTGTTGCGTCAGCTCCACTGGCTGCCAGTCTGCTCCTAAGCCCAATTCAAAGTGCTGGTCTTGGCCTATAAAGCCCTATATGGTTCTGGTCCAACTTACCTGGCCAAACACATCTCCCTCTATGAGCCTATAAGAGCTTTAAGATCGATTGGGGTTACCCTGCTCTCTGCCCCAATCTCTTTGGAAGCGTGACTGGTTGTGATGAGAGACAGGGCCTTCTCAGTGGTGGTCCCTCGACTGTAGAACTCTGTCCCTGGTGACATCAGGCAGGCCCTATCCCTCCTGGCTTTTAGAAAAAAACTTAAAATCTGGCTCTTCTCATAGGTGTTTGGTGAATAGGAAACTAAGGAATGAGACTTTAACAGTTTGAATAACGGACTATGGATTTTGGAAAACGATTTGGTTATGAGATCATGACTCAGCATTATATTTGGTTTTAATCTGCTAAATGATTTATATGTGTTTTAATTGCTTATATATTTAGATTGTTGATTTTGTTGAGATGCATTTTAATGTTTGTAAGCTGCTTTGGGTCCCCTTTGGGGTGGAGAAAAGTGGGATAGAAATGATGTAAATAAATAAATAAATAAATTCAGCAAACAGATGATTAGTACAGCATATGAAGAAGGCAGGGAGGTGGAACAGAAATCTTTGGAAAAGGTTATTTCTCTAGGAATTTTTAGGTTCTCCAATGCAATTTAATAGTACACTGGGATTATAAGTCACCAAATGATTGGTTTTCAGTCATATCCAAGATTTCAGGTAACTGCAATCTGGCTGGGAACATCCCTCCTGTGGATACAGTGAGTCTTTAAAAAGGTAAAGGTTTCCCCTGATGTTAAGACCAGTCATGTCTGACTCTGGGGGTTGGTGCTGGTCTCCATTTCGAAGCCGAAGAGCCGGTGTTGTCTGTAGACACCTCCAAGGTCATGTGGCCGGCATGACTGCATGGAGTGCCATTACTTTCCCGCCGGAGCAGTACATATTGATCTACTCACATTTGCATGTTTTCAAACTGCTAGGTTGGCAGGAGCTGGGGTTAACAGCAGGCGCTCATTCTGCTCCCGGGATTTGAACCTGGGACCTTTTGGTCCGCAAGTTCAGCAGCTCAGTGCTTTAACACACTTCGCCACCAGGGCTCCCACAGTGAGCCTTACTATATATATACAGTATATATATAAAGCACATGTAAAACAGAAGTGGGGAATATGTACTCCATCAGCTGTTGAACTGCAGTTCTCATCAGCCCTACAGGAACAGCCAGTGGCGAGGTATGTTGAGAATGGATGTCTGATTTTCTCTAATGAAGCACTGAATGCCCAGATGGCATCTGTCAAAGTTGAGAATAACTTTTCCCATATTGCTGTAGATGCGCCAAAGAAATGTCTATGCATGGAAATACTTTATGTACATGGGGACAAAATAAAAAAAAATTGGTGAGGGGGAGAACTCTTATCTGGGGGAGAGTGTCTGCATTTACCTTTCCCATCAATACATCCCTGTTACAGAGTTGATTCCTTAATAAACGATTTTGGTGATCCTGACATCTGCAGGAAATCTAACTCTGCTAGGAAGGAAGAATGCAATAAATCCTTGCTTGGTATCCAATAAACTGTTGACAACTTGATCTCTCGGAAGGTGGAGGAAGGAACAAGGAGATTTTGCTACCTTGGAGTTAATCTTTACTAATGGAAAAGGAATGGTTGATGAATGAAAATAGCAGGAATTTAAGGGAAACCACCTTCTCATTTTTCTGTGAGGGAGGGGAAAGAAAATTGAACATAGCTGGAGGTGTACTCTCTGCTAATCTGTAGAAAAGTTATTTTCTAAAGAAAAGTGGCCAGTTTAAGATGAAAAGGGAATGGGAAATGTTTGAAGAAATAATTAATAGGTTTCTTATCCTTTCTTTTCTAAATGTAATGCCTTTTAATCCAGTTAAATTTAATAGAGTTTATAGTATCCGGTAAATTTTAAATTGTTTGTTTGTATTTGATATGGTCTGTTGACTTACTATATATGTGTGTGTGTGTGTGTGTGTGTGTGTGTGTATAAAAAGTCTTATCTTATTTAAATTGGTAACAGAGCCATTGGGTAACACCCTGTGACTAGAAAGTCCTAAGAGAAAAACAGTTTAAGAAGGATGGCAAATTCTGAAAAATGAAATAATTGAAGATACATTCACATGAACCTGCAGAGAATGTTAAGACCAAGAATTAGGAGTGGCTTGTGTTAAAATTAACATACATACACCTCAAAAAAGGGCCAAAAAAAAAAAGCAAGTAAGGGAACAGGTTTCCATTGCTGGGTGAATGGAGACTGAATGACTCGGCTCTGCTTTGGTCTCCTCCCATAACAGAACCGTGTTTAACTTGGGGGAAACATAGAAAATGATATATGAAAGGGCCTGCAGTTCTAGTTAGGTACGGAGACCATAAGAAAATGTTTCACTAATTTAAATGATCTCAGCCTCCAAGAGCTGATAAATTGCATTCCAGGATGCTGATGGAGTTTACAAACATTATTTCAGAGATGCTGACTCTAATTTTTGAGAAATCTAGGGAAAAGGGGGAGATGCCAAGAAACAAGAAATTTGAGCTATCAGCCAGTCTTTCAGGACTGTCTCAAAAGCCTACTGTGAAAATAATTTTCCGCTTAGATTGCATGATGCTCCTCTAGAAAATTTCTCTACTGGCTCCCTCTAACCCAGTGGTTCTCAACCTGGGGTCCCCAGATTTTTGACCTACAACTCCCAGAAATCCCAGCCAGTTTACCAGCTGTTAGGATTTCTGGGAATTGAAGGCCAAAAATATCTGGGGACCCCAGGTTGAGAACCACTGGCTTTTCATCCAACATAAAACTTTGCCTACTTTCAACAGCTTCCCTAGTTTTATCCAACACTGTTGTGATTTAGGCCCCTTCTACACTGCCATATAATCCAGTGTTGCTATTTCATTATCTAAATCCAAATTATCTTCCTCCTCCTTAATTCACATTACCAAATGAGAGAAAGTATACTTGTATTGCTGATATCACAGCTTATCCTTTCCTGTCTTTATTGTTTTTTAACTAGAAACATTCTGACTTCAAGGTCCTTGTCATGTCTCCTCCCCCAACCTTGATTTGAACTTTTATGAAAATGGTGGGTTATTGTTATTGTGGACTGGTTGCGTAATAAATAAGACCGGTCACACATTTCTGGCAGGACTTAATGCTGTTGACTGCCTGGATATACGCAACACAACAGACTTTGATTATGATTTGTGAACAAACATGCTTTTCAGTCATCCATAATGCATCTGAACATGTAATGATGACCATTAGAAATATATATAGTGCAGAGGTACTCCTGAGTAATCAAGCAGTGTGCCAATTCAAATTGCTAGAAAAATTCATTGCTTTCTTGCCAGCACTTGCTACATTTGGGTTAATAAATCCTTAAATGTTTTCATTCTTCCTGCAATTCTATTTCTTCTATTTTAGCACTGGTTGGTATTTACCTGCCAATGCTCTTGTGTCATATAGTGCAGCAACTGGGACCTTTAATTGGCTTAGAAATAGCCTTATTTAGGCTTTTATCAGTGTCTCCCCTTAGTTTATGCAGCTGGTGGCTGAGATTCCGATGTTCATTCCACCCAGTGCCCAAAGAAACAAACACTGACGCACGCACTGCCCCAAAATATTCACACCATGCCTTGATGTTCTAAGAATATAAACAAGATGGAACAAATGCCTGATACTGCAGGCACAGTTGCTTCCTTATTATGTGCAATGACATTTTCTGAGTAAGTTATCACAACAGTCTTGAGGAAATTAAAAATGCATGTTAAATTAGGTAGGTAGCACTCCAGTTAAGTTCTTTCAGTGTGCTAGACTGGGCCTCCTATTGCTCAATGCCAGAAGGTCGCCAATTTGATATCCCAGAATGCTCCTGATGCATACTGTCCTTGGGACATTCTTGTCAATTTAAATGGCCAAACCAACTGGAGTTGTGCATTGTTGAGGGGCTGAAAGACAAGAAGAACAAGGTGATGCCCTTTCATTAGTCAAAGTGTAGAACCACTTTGAGTCTAAAGAGCCCAGGATCAGCCATGGTCTATATTTGGATGGGAGACTGCCAATGTATACCAAGTGTTGTAAACCGTATTTTTGAGGAAGGAAGTGAAAAACCTACTCTGAGTGTTCCTTGCCTAAGAAAACCTTATGAAATTCATAGGACATTCTTAAGTCAACAGCTGATTTGAAGGTACACACATATTAACCAGAGGAAAGGAGATGGGTAACATTCCTTCATATATTGCTTGCTAGAGGATTCTGTGCCCTCACTGATATCAAAATAAACATTGTGGATAGCTTCTTTACAAAAAATAGAGACATCATTTTGTCTGTTTCCTCGGGTAGCAAAATATCTCGGATGAGACCTGGAGAGAACACTCTTTTGGGGCTAGACATAGCCGAAAAAATAACACAATGTAACACAATTTGAAAAAATCTGTTCCTGGTTTGAAAGTGTTATTTCCTGTTTAATCATGCAGTACTTACTTTGAAAGTAGTTGCTATACTCCAGAAACTTTATTTTTGTGGCTGCCACAAATTACGTTGAATTGAGACTCTATATTTATTGAAAAACTATAGCAAAATGTGCCACAGGATGTTCTTCAAAAACCAAGTTTTTGCAATCTAATAAACGTTTTCCATGTTTATATGATAGAACCAATTAGGAAATGTCATTTATAACTCAGGAACAAAAATCTTGTTACGTAGTGTAATTTACCCTAATACCAGGTGAATTCAAGGAAGGTTTATCACTGTTATGAATGTATAGCTCCCCACACTAAGCAGATGCTGTTTTTGGCAGCAGCCAAATTGTGGAAAGAACATTTAAATTGGCCCTGTTGTGACAAATTAAGGTGGAAAGCTATTAACAATTGTACAGAAAAGAGAATTTTGAAGTAAAGTGTTTCTTAGGGAGCTGCAGGCACTTGGCAGACAAATCATCCAGGAGTGTTTTGGCTTCATGTCAGCTTAAATAACGGTGTTATAAATAGCCAAAAGGTTTGAACTAACACTTAAATGAAGTGAACAGTAGCACACATTACAGATTATAAGCACATCAGCAAATGTTGTTACAGGTAAGCGTGCCATGGTTTTATGCAAACTAGAGACTGATGTTATAAATAGCAGTTTTCCAGAAGCTGTTTTGGAGTTCTCATTAACAGTGAATATGTCAATTTTTTTCTTTGACTTAATGACATTTTTGCTAACACTTGAAGAAATTGCTGCAATTCACCCTCTCAAAAAGTGGTGTCAGAATTAAAGCATTGGGGAACTTCAACTAAATTCCAGAAATTACACTTCCAGTTTACATACTGCCAGCTCTCCTTGAACTGTTGATCCTTTCATAGAAAACTTTATTATCAAAGAGGAAGCATATGAACACAGTGTATAAACCTAGTTCTTGGAAATTATACAGGGAAGATACTTTGTTCTGAGATTCTATTTAAAATGACTGAATATTTGCTTGGAAGAGGAAGGGCTTTGTTTTCCTGGTGCTATGGCAGGTTCCCAGAGAACTTCATTTTGCTAAGTGAGAAATTAGCCCTGGTGTGTCATTTACTCAGGTTCTAGTCTGCCACACAGGCAGCGATAGGAAAGTTGATGAAAGACTTACACCGTTACATTTCCATTAAAAAGATTTAAAAACCCTTCCATTATTTCCATTTATACTGAAAATAAGATGCTTCATTACACTTACATTAATATTAACCTTGAGTTTAAGCTTACATTACTACAAGAGCACATGGTTGAAATGAGGATAATAGGGTGACCTAGGCAACTACAGTCAGTCAGCGAGACATTAATACCAGGAAATGTTTTATAGCAGATCATTAAACCATCAGGCTATGAGGATTTACTAGGAACCAGCCTGGGTTTCCCAAAAATGATGTCATGCCATACTAATATTGTTTCTTTCTTTTTTAATAGTGTTGGTAGTTGGCAGGTCAGATAAATCTCTAGATATAGTGTATCTTGATTTTAGTAAGGCTTTCAACAAGGTTACCCCATTATATTCTTGCATAAAATATATTAAAATGTTGATCAGAACATGTTACTATTAAGCAGATTTTTTGAGACTCTATGATTTTTATCAGTCTCTGTTGAAAATTACATCCTGTCTCAGATCCATGAGCTTTGCCTTAAATGTTTTCACAGTATAGGGCTGGGCAGAAGGAGAAGGTGACAAATCTCAGTTTCTCCATAATATAACAATGTGGTCACTTTAAACCAATCACAGCTTCTCAGTCTATTTCAAAGGGTTGGTATAAGGAAAACCATTGTGGTGGTGGTTGTGGTAGTGGGGGGGGGGGGATAAATATTGAATGAAATGAGTTCCAAAAGACAGAGTTCGAAAAAGCACGTCTGTCATAAAGAACTCCATATATTACAATTGCCTTATTGAAGTTCTCCTTAGGATGCGGTCCTGTATATTTTCACATAGGGGTCTCTAAGTAACTGAACTCAATGGAATATATCTCGGGATAGATCTATGCATGATTGAATTATAGTGTACATGGGGCATTCTCTGTAGGTACAAACACTCTAGAAAAGTATGCAGACAGGTAATATCTCCCAATGTTGGACCAATCTGCAAACAAATATTGAAGGGAGATGGGGGAAATTCCAAATCTGAAATTATTCTGTACAATATTGATCCTATTTTGGGGAAATCAGAGATAGAGGAGGAATCTAAAATACACTGTGGTGGGGTCAGGCCTCATCTGGATTACTGCATTCAGTTCTGGGCACAGAAGGACATGGGTTCAGAGAAGGGCAAAAAGGATGATAAGAGATATGAATAATAAAACATGAACGGTGGAAATAGCTGGCTACCTTCAACTTGGTGAAGAGAAGACCAAGAGGTGATATAATTGCACTCTTTAAATACCTCTAGGACTATCACAGAAAAGAGCAGGTTTGTTTTCTCTGTCTGTGTTGTAGTTCAGCCTGTGGTAGTGTTTGATGTCAATGGGGATGCTGGGGTTTCTGGGCCTGTGTCTGATGACAATGAGAATGATAGTTTTCCTAACAGAGCTGGCTCCGAAAGGCCTGAGGTTTCTCTTGAACAGAGTGTGGAGAGGCCAAATTCCTGAGAGAGGCCTTCAGCAGTTGTTCTCTGAGAATCGGTCTTCTGAGAAAAATTTGTCGGGTGCAGAATTTAATGAGCTTGAAGATAGAAGATAAGACTTTTCTAAACAAAGGGAGAGTTCACAGGTCTGTCGAAGGTCAGCCCACCTCCAGGGGGAAAAGGGAAAATAAATATTTATCTGGTGGGAAAGTGAAACGGAATGTGTTCTTTTCATTGCATGAGACAGGAAAGGCCTTATAAGAGACAAGGGATGGCTTTTTACCTCAGTTTGGTTAATGTTGGATTTTCATGCCAGTCTTGCTTCCAAGTGGATTTCTAGTTTCATGGTTCCTGTTTTGCCAAGTTCCTGTCCTGAGTTTTTGGGATCTTAAGCTGCCTTGTTCTTATGGATTTTGCAACCTTGTTCCTTGTGTTTTGTCTTTGTACCTGGAAATTCATGGACTAATTCTTGCCTACTGATGATACCCTTTTGGACTATACTGTTTGCATCATTTTTATTGCTTTGCTCTCATATATTCTTCAATAAACTGCTTGCTGATTATACTCAACTGGTGTGGTGTCTAAGGTCAGAGGAATTCCTGCTCTGGGATACAACAATCCCCAAAGGATAGGACCAGGGCTAATGGTTTGAAGTTACAGATGATCAGATTTCAAATGAATATTAGAAGGAACTTCTTGACAGTAAGAGTGGTTTGGCAATGTAACCAATTGTAAAAATAGAGACTGGACAGCTACCAGCTGGGCAAGCTTTAGTAGCAGTCATTCATTGAGCAATAGATTGGACTCAGTGGCCACTTTCCAACTTAATGGTTTGAGGAGGGAACCTATGTAAGAGAGATTAAGAGTAGGTTGCTGTGTATTCTTTTTGCTTACAAAAAGAAACAACTGGGGTCACAGAAACGAATTCAAATGGCTGCTGCAGTATCTTTTCCCTTGTGTTGATGTGATTGGGAAGGGCAAGATTTCATTTCTGCTTCTCCTATCCTCTGCTTGGGGCAGAAGGCAATTTTGTATGTAGTACTTAACTGTTGCCTGCAAAGCCATCTTTGACATGGGATGTTGTGTAGTTTCTGACTGTATGGCTTGTTTTAAGCATTTTTGCCTGACGTTTCACCTGCATCTGTGGGTGGTATCTTGAAGATGCCAGCCACAGATGCAGGCAAAATGTCAGGAGAAAATGCTGCTAGAACATAATCGTACAGTTTAGAAACCACACAACACCTCAGTGACTCTGATCATAAAAGCCCTCAACAATATATCTTTGAAATCTTTACAGTTAGGTTTTTGAGGAAGAACAATCTAATCCAGGAAAAGCAGGAAAAAAGCTGAAAAACCAAGAATGCAAATGACTGGGCATGGTTTCCCTAGCGGCTTTTGACTATTGAAGGCTATATTACAGCTGCTCAGTGGTGGCTTTCCAGTCTGGTTATGTAAAATGTAGACTTACAAAATATATTCAGGGTGGTTGTGAGCAGAGAGAAAAGGACAGATCTATACCCACTATTTCCATAATTCTTAGCCACTAGAGCTATTGTGCTATAAAAAGAAAAATAAGTATGTTAGACCAAGGAAAAATAAAAATGTAAAATACAACCCTAATCAAATATTTAGGTTGTCCTCATATAACTATTGAAAGTTCAACATAGACACTCTTTATGTAGAAGGAAAATGAATGCTATATTCATGTTTAATAATAGGTCATGCTGAGAAACAGTAGCTCATCAAAGCTATTTCTTGTGATTCAAAGTGGCCAGAAAGAGATGATATATTGTAATCATTATGCTACATCAACTCATGGGTTTAAAAAGTTTCTTAATTATTGGCACCACATAAACACAACCCATACCAAACTGTGCGGCTTCTAATTTGGCTTGGATTTTGTTGAAAGCTCCAATACACAACATACTATATACATATATATATATACACACACACACTTTTAGGGCAAAAAATAAGATTTGACTGAGGTGTAGAGGCATTATGAATGTTGCAATCAACAAAGCTTTATAAAGCATTAAAAATAAAATACTCCACTCTGTGTTTCTAAGAATTGAAACAAATCATGCTGTCTGGAATTCAGGCTGCCAGAGTCAATAGTAGAGTTGCAATTCTTTTTTAACAGAAGATATTATTTGCAAACAATGTTCATATAAATATTTTGGGAAAGTATTTTATCTCTATGGAAAATGTCTAGACATTACCATGAAAACCTAGTATTTATAATCTAAAATATATATTTTGTCACTGAGTTTATGATAGATATTTATGATTCATGATCCAGGCAAACATTTAGACAGTGAAGTTTTTGGTTTTTTTTTTTTTTTTTGAAGAACTGCCTTTCCTCTTTTGAACCTGTCCACTCCTTGTAATCTGTCACAGAAACTTTTTCTTGGTTTTCAAAGGCAAGATGGAAGGGAGCTGCTTTTAAGTTGTGGCACCTTAATTTTCAATAAGGTCCATTTTGTAAAGTTTGAGATATGCTTAAACAAATGTCATTCAAGCATTAGTTTTACATCCATGATTTTCAGCTAAATCTTTTGGTAGCTTTAAGAAGTAAGTTTGAGCCACTGTGAGCACAAAAAGAAGCCAAAAATTAAATTAGCTAGGACTTTTTTCTGAATGTGTTTTTAATTCAATTTCATTTTTATATTCTAGTTTGTAGTTTGTATTTTAATATTATTTTTATATGTTTAAATCTTGTGTGCACGTTTAAGTGTCAAGTTGCATGAAAAACCACATACCAGATTCTTGATCCTTAAGGACTGCAGCACCCAGACCGCAGTAACTACAATGCAGAATTATCCAAGCCAAAACCATCCATCAAGTAAGAAAGAAATATGGCAAGAACATATACGGTATATCAACATTTAGTTTATTTTGACACTGTTTTTTCATTCATTATTTCAGATACACATTTTGGAGTTGTCAAGAGAGTATGATTTGGTCACTAAGGAGAAATCCTTGTCTCTATAATCCGCTCGTGACCTTGGAAACATCAAGACATGAAGGTGATCCTGGCTTCTCAAAGAAGCAGCTCTTGAATTGCCTCCAAAAGTTATGCATGGAATCGGTACAATCTGAAACAATTGCTTGTATCAACAAAATCAAAGATCTAGGTATTTAAAGTATCATTACATTAAAAACATTAAAGACACCCTCAAGTTTCATTAAAAGCAATAAAAAATTCATCCATTCCTTGGAAAGTCTCACTTGGCTATGGTGTCCATGCTCTTGTTACATCCCAAAGAGACTGCTACAATGTGCTCTACGTGGGGTTGCCTTTGAAGACTGTTCGGAAGCTTCAAATGGTCCAATGGGCAGCAGCCAGATTGCTCACTGGAGCAGTGTACAGGGAACACGCAATCCCCCTGTTACGTCAGCTTCACTGGTGGCTAGTGTGCTATTGAGTACTTTATAAAGCCCTAAACAGTTCCGGCCCAGCTTGCCTGGCCGAACGTATCTCCCCCCTACGATCCACCTTGGAGGGTATGATCATCGAGGGGAGGCCCTGCTCTCAATCCCACCTCCTTCTCAGGTGAGGTTGGTGGGGAAGAGAGACAGGAGCTTCTTAATGGTGGCCCCTCATCTATGGAACTCCCTCCCCAGTGAGATTAGATCAGTCCCTCCTTTCTGACCTTCAAGAAAAAAACGTGGCTTTGGGACCAAGTTTTGCACCCCAGGCATGGAAACCCCTATGATCACAGCACCACACAAGAGTCCAGAAAATAAGAAAACAGTTTATTGTAAAATATATCAAAAGTATAGGGGGAAAAAATCAGGTATAGAGAAAGAAGAAGTATATCCAAAAAGGGTTTTAGCAATAAGCAATAATCCAACAGGAGTCCAAATGTCTCAAACAAAGGCAATACAGTCCAGGAATAGCCAATGATGTTGCCTGAACTAACTTGAAAATAAACAACTTTTCAATTAAAAGCCACATGAAAGCATTTTATCTCCCCTGAAATCTCTCCCCAGATTTCCCATGCAAATGCTCTGCCCTGCAATGTCTGTTTGTCTGCTCGGATCTGTAAACGAAGGTCTGTGTTGATTTCCATATCTCCAGGTGCTTTTTCCTGGCAGCCTTCGGTATCACTTAATTCTTTGCTTGAGTCTTCCTTATCTAATGTCTGTGGCTGGTTCGACTGACCTTTGACTGTGCTTTTCCAGTCAGCTTTCTCACTGAAAGGGGCAACATTCCCTTGACTTAAATCCTCATCACTTCGTGGCCCCGGAAATCCCACAGGCAATCCCACAATGCTCTCTAAAACATTAGTGAAACCATCAGCCTCTGGCTGATCTACAATACCAAACTCTTGACCAGTAAATCTGAGCAGTGCAATAAGAAATTCTGAAATTACACAATGCCGAATGGAACTGTCCTGCAATATGACATGAGTTGTGTGATTTAATTGATGTTTTGATGTTGATGTTTTAGTTGTTTTGGTTTTTAATGTGTAGTTTATTTATCGATACGTATATGTGCGGCATCGAATTGTCACCTTTGTAAGGCCATTCTGAGTCCCCTTCGGGGTGAGAAGGGTAGAGTATAAGTGTGGTAAATATAATAAATAAATAAATCTTGGGGGGGGGGGGGGGGGAATCAGTTGAGATAGTTGGAAAAAAGTCAGATTTCTTATCCAGTAAGAATAAGAGTCTCACTGAAACATTTGTTGGATTATAGAAGAATCCACTTCTCCCAGCTTTAAACTATCACGTAGACTCTCTAAAGTCGCTTTATTCCCAAAACGCTGCCTCCATAAAATGAAGGCACTCACAATCTGTGACTGAATATTGTAGGGATGATTGGCTTTGCAACGATAAATGTCGGTTTGTGTCAAGCCCAGAGACAACACAATGTACTCCCATTCAGGTCCAAGTCCTCTAGCAAGTTTGTTAATCTGCTGATCTGTTGGTGGGTTTTTCAAAGTGTGCTGCAAAATCCCAGGTATTTCATCATCTACAAGAAGGAAAAAAAGAGACAGAGAAATCGCACTGGAACTCCACGTAGTATGAGAAAATAAAACTTTAGTGTAGACTTCAGAACCAATGCCCTCGAATCATATGCTAACAAGATTAACCAGATGGCATTATAATTAAATACTATGAAATATTTATGACGCAAAACAGCTCCATTTAAGGCTGTACTAGAATGATCCGGCCCCAAATTTTCCACTCAATCCAACATTTCAACAGAGGTATCTGTGTTCACAATGGGCCAGGATGGTTCTCTAGCAGTCATTTGATGCATAATTCCAGCTACTTCTAGTTTGTACTGAGTGAGAAGTACATGAGAAAGTTATTCAGAAGCCAAAAAATATTCTAGCTGTACTTTTCAAAGGTTAGCAATCTAGAATACTATTTAAAATTATTTCTGATATTGTTTATACAAAACCTGTTTTCTCCCTACTGAAATGATGTGTTCTCTCCAAGGATGTAGATAATTTTGAGCATCAGCTGAATTTTATTTTTCAAAACAGAACACTTACTTCTTTATTGCTCCAGAACTAGAGGAAAGCCTCATCACATCACATTATAGAGCCTAAATTAAAATGACTGCAAATCATTCCCCCAATTTTAATTTTAAGACTCCTACCACACACATCTCATAACTTTTAACTTCTAGTAACTGCTATTCATTTCCATTTCCTTTTTGTAAAATCTACCCTGATGAAAAAAATTGGTTATCCCGGTAGCTTGCATTCCTGCAATTTCTCAATGAAGGAATTACCCTAATACAGATGCTAAGAAGATAATAAAAGCTCCCAAGTTGGTTATTAAAAGAGGAGGTGGGGAGGGATTTCAAAAATTGGAAAAGTCACTTTCTTGGGCAATAAATCATACAACCCTCGTGCTAGCACAAATACTGGCCACAGAGGCTGGGGAAGTCCAAGATCAGCAGTGTAGAAAATTAAGATTTTTGAATTCTTCAAATTGTCTGTTATAATTTCACAGGTTCTGAACCTTAGAGCTATTTCCTTCTCTTGAAGCTCTGAATTCTGAAGATTAATATTAGCATTAGCATCTTTTCCATTTATGGGATCAGCACATTAAGAACTGATCCTTCACTTCTGTTGCCTTGGAAACTGCATAAATGAGAACTAATTATAACTGTGGGATCAGAATGTTGGGTGTGGTGCAAGAGACCAGTCAGCTCCTTGCAAAACAAGCTCATTGTGATGCCTCCTTCAAAACCCCCACAAGGTTCGCAGCCACCATCAAAGGAATGCAACAGCATCAACCAAAATAGAAAGAACTCTATGAATGTTGTGGAAATAATTTTTAGAAATTGCCTTTATGGAAGATACAAGTCTGCTTAGCAGATGGTCTGAGCCACGTTGAACAGTTTGTTAAAGGCATGTTACAAAAAATTATGTAGAAGCAAAAGACAGCTGGGGCTCTCTCACATTGTACATATAATTATAGCTTGTTGATACCACTTTGACTGTCATGGCTGCATCCTATGGAATCCTGGGATTTATAGACTAGCGAGGAACTAGAACTATCTAGCTGAGAATTCCAGAGGCCTCATGAACTTGCCAACTGTAGGATTCATAGGATGCTACCCTGTTTCCCCGAAAATAAGACAGTGTCTTATATTATTTTTTGCTCCCAAAGATGTACTAGGTCTTATTTTCAGGGGATGTCTTATTTTTTCATGAAGAAGAATTCACATTTATTGTTGAACAAAAAAAAAGAGAACATTTATTATATACTGTACAGAGTTGTCATCACAAAACAGCATAACCATATATCTGCTTTGAAGTGGATATGAGTCTAAACTATCATAGAAAACAGGTTTCTGAATCCAGATTATCTGTTTTGAAGTGGGTGATATGAGTCTAAACTGTCACAAAATCCAGGTTTCTGAATCCAGATTATCTGCTTTGAAGCGGAGGATTTTTGCTCTGAAGTGGATGATATGAGTCTAAACCGTCATAGAACCCAGGTTTCTGAATCCAGATTATCTGTCTTGAAGGAGATGATATGACATCTGCTTTGAAGTGGATGATATGAGACTAAACCAGGCCTGGGCGAACTTCAGCCCTCCGGGTATTTTGAACTTCAACTCCCACAATTCCTAACAGGCTACCAGATGTTAGGAGTTGTGAGAGCTGGAGTCCAAAAACACCTGAAGGGCCGAAGTTGGCCCAGGCCTGGTCTAAACTGTTACAGAGTCCAGGTTTCTGACTCCAGATGCTCTGCTTTGCCTGGATGGTATGAGTCTACACTGCCAGATAATCCAGTTTGAAGCAGACAAGCTGGATCCAGAGACTGTCGAGGGAGATGGGGCTGCGGCCTGGCACAAGAGAGAAGCCCAACCCACGGCGTTCCTGCCACCGAGGGGCTCAAAGGGGGAGAAAGACCCGACCATCTGGCCCCTTCCCTCCCTCCCGGGCTCCCTGGGAGGCCCAGCCCCGCACACTCAACTCGCCCTTGCTGGACTTCTCCCAAGTCTTCATCCACTCAGCAGGGAACACGTCCCCATTGCCACTGCCATCTTCCCCGTCTGGTGCTGGAAGTGCCCGGATGTACGAGTGGCAGGCAGGCAGGCAAGCAAGCAAGAAGGAGCCCACCGCGCCTTCCTCGACGACGGCGCCCGCCTCCATCAAGGAAGGCACGGATCGAGGAAGGCACAGAGGGCCCCTTCTTGCTTGCCTGCCTACCTGCCGTTTGTACATCCGGGCGCTTCCATATTGAAAGCCTAAGTGCTTTTCCGATGGATTGTGTATTTGGAAAAAAATATCATTAAGAAAACCTGCAAGATTAATTCTCTGTGAAAAGGATATTGCAAAGAACGTTAAGAGAGAAAGATCGTGCATGAACATACCATATAACAATTTTAATTAAAATGTTTTTCACCTGGATAGGGGGGAAAGCATTTGTGCCCATCTCTGGGCATTTACTTCCAGTTTTCTGATTGTGATCAAAGCAGAATTTCCATAAGCAGATCACAGGAGTGCAGAAGCAAGCAGTTGTAGAGTTAGGTCTATGCAAAAGCTGCTATTTGCTAATGGAATACAGTGGGAATGTCTCCAGTGATTCCTAAAAGGCCATATGTTCCTCGAAGTCCTGCCACCATAGCAACAGCTCACCGCTTGCTTTGTTTCTAGGAAAGCACTCATCTGTGCTGTTTTGCTTTAGCCTTTATTAGATGGTAAACTCGGCTATAAAAGAACTAGCTGTGCCCGGCCACGCGTTGCTGTGGCGTTGTCTGGTGGTGTCTGTATTTTATAGGCAGTGTGGAAGAGGCCTAAGTGAGGCCTAACTCTGCCTGTCCCCTGGGCTGAGTGGTTTGCTAGGAGACCAAGTGGGCAGAGCTTAGCCCTCTAAACTGGCAGCACTTGGATAAAAACAATTATTCCTCTCCCTCTAATTAGGACTTTATTTTTCTTTTCTTTTTGTTGTATCAACCTAGAGGTGTGGATGAGGGGTTGTGCTGTCAATTTTCGAGGTTGTGGGGTGTTTAGTTTTGTTGTTTTGTCGGTCGCCAGGATTCCATCACTCTTTTATATATATAGATATATATATATTTACAACGAGCTGGGCTTTCAGGTTGCTTAGATCAACAACGAGCTAGGCTATTTAATGGTTGGGCGCTCAATCTGACCTGGGCTGGCTTCGAACTCTCTCTCAGTCAGTAGTGATTTATTGCAGCTGGCTACTAACCAGCTGTGCCACAGCCTGGCCATCACATGAGTACTGTGATTGAACAATGCCCAGAGAGGCAATAAAACCATATTGTAAACAGTGCCAGCAAAATGGGAACAAGCTAGTATTCAAAGACCTACCAGGGCAAAAGGAGACCAATTAGCGTTCTGATGCAATTGGGATGAATGTAACCATTGCTACTATTATCATTCATAATAATAATAATAATAATAATAATAATAATAACAACAACACTTTATTTATATACTGCCCTATCTCCCAGATGGGACTCAGGGCGGTTTAAATCATGGATTTCCTCATTTTTTATGACTTGTTTTTATGGCTTGATTATTGGTTTCATTGGTTTCTTGTCTTGTTTTTATAGTTATATTCGGGCTTGGCCCCATGTAAGCCACCCCGAGTCCCTTCGGGGAGATGGGGCGGGGTATAAGAATATTATTATTATTATTATTATTATTATTATTATTATTATTATTATTATTATTATTATTATTTCATATTTAAAGTCATCGCTCATCACCCCATCTTCAAGGCAGTTTCTTTTATGTAAGTTAATTACCACTGTGCTAAGTCAGTACTTCCTTTTGATAGGAAGCGAGTTCTGAATATTACAAGAGAAGAAGACTATTCCACTGGGGCCCCATATAATAACACTAGCTGTGCCCAGCCACGCGTTGCTGTGGCGTTGTCTGGTGGTATGGGAAATAAAGTATTGAGGAATTGGTGGTAGTTAAGGTCAAGGGTCCCCTGGGCTGAGTGGGTTGCTAGGAGACCAAGTGAACAGAGCTTAGCCTTCTAACTGGCAGCAATTGGATAAAAACAATTATTCCTCTCCCTCTAATTAGGACTTTATTTTTCTTTTCTTTTTGTTGTATCAACCTAGAGGCATGGATGAGGGATTGTGCTGTCAATTTTCGAGGTTGTAGGGTGTTTACTTTTGTTGTTTTGTGTGATGACCCATGGGCCTTGTAGTCCTGCTCAGGACATTGTAATTCCTGATGAGGAGGAAAACTTGGGTTTTTTACCTTCCCAGTCAGAACTGGTTTCCCCTCAGCCAGATCTTTCCCAGGCAGATCTGGGAACCTTGCACCTGCAAGAAAGTTGTCTCCCAGAAGTATGTCAAACAACCCCAGAGCCTACTTCTCCCGTGTTCTTGCGCCGGGAGTTTTGTAAACAACAGAGAAGTTTGGAATCAGCTTCGCGCAGGAGTGCGAGGATTGCAGCTAAGAATGTGGCCAATTAAGACTGCTTCTCGTGAGAATCTTTGGGGAGTCTCACATCTGGTCTCAGAGTTTAGCTTTCGGTTCTGATTCCCAGAGAACTGCTTCGGCGGGAAAGTTAGACTCTATTTAGGTGTTTTACCCGCGTAGTAACTTCGCGGAGTCAATTCGTCAGCCTACGGAGCGAGTTGTGTCTGGACAGCGCGCTCCGATTCAAGCCTCGCTCCTGCTCAAGCCTTGCCCTGCTTTCCAGCCTTCGCCTTGCTTCCCAGCCTTGTTTACCAACGGACTTCGCCTTGTTGCCCAGGACCAATCCTTGCCTTGTTCCACGGATTTTACCAAGTTATTCCACGGACCTTGTTCTTGTTCCTAGTTACCTTGTTCCACGTTTTAAGCCTTGTTTCAAGTATCAAGTTATTTCCTAGCCTTGCTCAAGTTTATGGACTAAAGGACCTTGTCATCTCCCCTCACTTTGCCTGGCAAAGTGAGTGTTTCGGTTATTGGATTACAACTTTGGACCTTAATATTTCATATTGGACATCGCTTTTTTGGACTAATTTAGACCTTTCCTGAAAGGTCTGCTTTTGGACTATTTCATATACTTGCTTTTATTAACTTTATATATTCCTTCAATAAAGATATTAGTTAGATTCTGGCCTCTGTGTTTGGTTATTGGTGCCTTTGCAACCTGGGTCGTGACAGTTTGACTCCGCCACCCATAAGCACCAATTAACCAAGGCCAGAATGTCTACCGGAACCGTGCCGGGTGGGCAGCCGCTTACCTACACCATCGACAAGGATGAGGTGGATCGCATCCGCGACAGACTCAACGCCCAGGATGGAGAAATAAAGGGCTTGCGGGAGCGCGGAATCCGCCTCCCGGCCATGGCGTTGCCTACCAAGTTTACTGGAGAAGCTTCTAAGGTTCATGTTTTCCGTCGCCAATGTCAAGCTTATCTAGAGGCCCGTGATGCCGAGTTTCCCCAAGAAGACATCAAAGTGGCGTGGGTTTACAGTCTTCTAGACGGGCCAGCGGCCAATTGGGCGACGGCACTGTTCGACCAAGCCTCTCCACACCTAAGATCAGCGCAACACTTCTTGGACCACCTCAAGGAGACTTGGGGAATCGAGGACAATTTGGAGGCAGCCGGTCACAAACTCCGTCGCCTTTTCCAAGGAGACAGACCAATGTCTCAGTATATAGCCGAGTTCCGAGTGCTGGCCCACAACACCGGCTGGAACGATGTAGCCCTCAGAGGACAATTCCGGGAGGGTCTCAACATTGAAATGCTGGAAGAAATCTCCAAGGTGGATCCTCCCCAGACCCTCGAGGCACTCATTGATCAATGTTTACGGGCTGAAGTCATGATTGCCAACAGGAAACAGTGGGTTCGAGGCCAGGGCAGTAGAGCCGGGGCAAAACCCCCCGCTCCCACCAGCGTTCAGCCACGTCCAGTGTGGAGACCCCCACCGCCAACCCCATACCCCAGAGGAGGCGAGGAGGTGCCGATGCAGTTGGGCAATGTGCGTCCCAGACTGGATGCCGCCGAGAAGGCCCGTCGTCAACGCTTTAACCTCTGTTGGTACTGCGGGAATGGGGGCCACTTCGCCAGAGAGTGCCCAGCCAAAGGGAAGCCTGCCGCCCGTCTTGCGGCGGCGTCCTCCACGGAGACGAAGGCGTCTGAGCCGACTGGCACACAGCCGGCGGGGGAAGCCAACGACCGGGTGTAGAGAGGCTCGCCAACCCGGTCAAAAAATCTATTCAAGAGCCGCCAACCGGGGTCCTGTTCCTTCTCGTGGTCACATTATGGTCAGCAAAAAGGGGACCCGTCATGATCCACGCCATGATAGACTCTGGAGCTACCAACAATTTCATTGATAGAGAGTATGCCGACTCTCTGGGATTACAATATCATGATTTCAAGAATGCCCGTGTGGTGCAAGCCATAGACGGCCGCCCCCTCAAGACGGGCCCCGTAAGTCAGTGGTCGGAACCCACCAGGATGTGGATAAGGGAACATATGGAAGAGATTTCCTTCTTTGTTACCGAGGTTCCCCATTTCCCTGTGATTTTGGGAATCCCATGGCTGACTCTCCACGACCCTAACATCTCCTGGTCCAACAGAGAACTGCAGTTTGCTTCACCGTATTGCCAAAACCATTGCCTCGTAGCCAAGGTCTGCCATGCCACAGACACCGAGCCCATCATCACCTTGCCAAAGAAGTACTCCGAGTATTGGGATGTATTCAATGAGAAAGAAGCCGAAAAATTACCCCCACATAGACCTTATGACTGTGCCATTGACTTGGTGGAGGGGGCCCCGATCCCGCGAGGGCATCTCTACTCCCTGACCGAACCAGAGCAAGAAGCTCTCAGGGAATTCATAGAGACAAACCTTCGCAAGGGATTCATCAGACCCTCTCAATCCCCAGCCGCCTCCCCAGTGATGTTTGTGAAGAAGAAGTCAGGGGAACTACGCTTGGTGGTGGACTACAGAGCATTGAACAATATCACCAAGCGGAACAGCTATCCCCTGCCCTTAATCTCGGATCTACTGGATCGGCTTCGAGGAGCCAAGGTTTACACCAAGCTGGATCTTCGGGGGGCTTACAACTTAGTTCGCATCAGGGAAGGGGACGAGTGGAAGACCGCCTTCCAGACCAAATTCGGATTATTCGAGTCCCGAGTTATGAATTTCGGTTTATGCGGAGCTCCCGCAACGTTCCAGCATTTTGTCAATGACATTTTTCAGGACTATCTAGACAGGTTCTTGATAATCTACCTGGACGATTTTTTGGTGTTTTCTAGATCACAATCAGAACATGAGAACCACGTCAAAATGGTGTTACAACGACTGCGGGATCATGGACTTTATGCCAAGCTGGAAAAATGCGCCTTTGATCTACAAGAGGTAGATTTCCTTGGTTACCGCATCTCGCCTCTAGGGCTTTCCATGGATCCAGCCAAGGTTTCAGCAGTATTGGAATGGCGGGCGCCAACTAACAAGAAAGAGGTGCAGCGTTTCTTGGGGTTCGCGAACTATTACCGCAAGTTCATTCCAGATTTTGCCCGCTGGTCCGACCCCATCACTAGCTGCATCCGTGGAAAGCAGCCTTTCCGCTGGACTGATCAAGCAGAGAAAGGGTTCCAGCAACTAAAGAAACTATTCACCTCCCAGCCAATTCTACAGCACCCAAATCCTGGAACCCCTTTCGTTGTGCAAGCGGACGCCTCTGATGTGGCAATTGGGGCTGTACTCTTACAACCGGTGGGAGATCACCTCCATCCCTGTGCCTTTTACTCTCGTCAACTAACCACACCAGAGAGGAATTACACCATTTGGGAAAAAGAACTACTGGCCATAAAGGCAGCCTTTGAAACTTGGAGACATTGGCTAGAAGGGGCCAAATTTCCCATTGAAGTCCATACTGATCATCGTAATCTAGAACATCTAAGAACTGCCCGCAAACTGAATCAGAGGCAGCAACGTTGGGCTTTATTCTTCGAACGTTTCAACTTCCAGATTCATTACGTGACCCCAGCCCAGACCAAGCAAGCAGACGCCCTGTCACGTAAACCGGAATACGCTGCAGGACGTAAGGAGACCTTTGAATCCCAACTATTACAACCCGAGAACTTTGCCACGCTCACAGTGGGGAACACCAAATCCATTTCCATTGGTTCAACTTCCTCTACTCCAGGACCCATCTGTGCTCAAGAAATCAGGGCTAGTCAGCAAGCAGATGCCTGGGCGCAGGACCAACTTCGCCAAGGTCTGCATTTTCCCTTTTCGCTTAAAGATGGGCTGCTTTGCTATAGAAATCATGTTTATATCCCACCCGGACCGGGCAGGGAAAAAGCGCTTCGTCTGTGTCATGACTGCAAACCAGCAGGACACTTCGGACTATTTAAAACCATGCATCTGATCCTAAGGGATTTTTGGTGGCCCAAGATCCGCAAGGATGTGGAAAAATATGTCAACACCTGCCCAGTATGTCAGCGCTCCAAGATAAGAAGGGAGAAGCCCTCAGGGCTTTTACACCCCCTTCCTACCCCATCTCGCCCATGGGAAATAATTTCTGCGGATTTCATCACTGACCTACCACCTTCCTGTGGATTCACCACGACCAAGTTAGCCCATTTCATTCCCTGCGAAGGCCTCCCCACGGCCAAAGAGACTGCGGATCTATTCCTTCAACATGTTTTCAGACTACATGGATTGCCCAAGAGTTTAGTCACAGACCGTGGATCTCAATTCACCTCTCGTTTTTGGAAGGCACTACAAAAACTATTGGGCATAGACTCTCGCTTATCTTCAGCTCATCATCCCCAAACAGATGGGCAAACGGAGCGCACCAATGCCACTTTGGAGCAGTATCTTCGCTGTTACGTAAACTACCAACAGGACAATTGGGCTTCTCTGTTACCACTGTCTGAGTTTGCCTACAACAATGGAGTTCAAGCTTCTACAAAAGAAACGCCGTTCTTTGCAAACTACGGCTTCCATCCACGTTTCTTTCCCCCTGTCATTGAAACTTCAGAAGTTCCCGCAGCAGAGGATTGGCTGCAGGAACTCACAGCGGTGCAACAACTTTTGCTCCAGCAACTGGACCAAGCCAAGGAGGACTATAAACGCCACGCTGACAAACACCGCCAGCCGGGCCCCGAAATCAAGGTAGGAGAACGGGTTTTTCTGTCCACTCGCTTTCTGCCCTCCCACCGCCCTTGCCGGAAGTTAGATGCCCGTTTCATTGGCCCCTATCCAGTGGTGGCGCAATTAAACCCCGTGACTTTCAAACTCCAACTTCCGCGTTCAATGCGCATTCACCCAGTGTTTCACCGTTCCCTGCTCCTTCCGGCGGATGGTGTGCGTCCTGATACAGACCAACCGGCCCCCCCTCCTGTTTTGATGAATGGGGAGGAGGAGTTCGAGGTTGAGGACATTTTGGATTCTCGCTTTCATCGCCGCCGCCTACAATATCTCATTGACTGGGTGGGTTTTGGCCCTGAGGAACGCTCTTGGGAAGACGCCTCCACAGTCCATGCTCCTGATCTAACCCGCCGCTTTCATCAGACCTATCCCGCCAAGCCGCGACCTCGCGCCTCGGGGAGAGGGCCCCAGTTTGGGAGGGGCCTTGAGGAGGGGGATAGTGTGATGACCCATGGGCCTTGTAGTCCTGCTCAGGACATTGTAATTCCTGATGAGGAGGAAAACTTGGGTTTTTTACCTTCCCAGTCAGAACTGGTTTCCCCTCAGCTAGATCTTTCCCAGGCAGATCTGGGAACCTTGCACCTGCAAGAAAGTTGTCTCCCAGAAGTATGTCAAACAACCCCAGAGCCTACTTCTCCCGTGTTCTTGCGCCGGGAGTTTTGTAAACAACAGAGAAGTTTGGAATCAGCTTCGCGCAGGAGTGCGAGGATTGCAGCTAAGAATGTGGCCAATTAAGACTGCTTCTCGTGAGAATCTTTGGGGAGTCTCACATCTGGTCTCAGAGTTTAGCTTTCGGTTCTGATTCCCAGAGAACTGCTTCGGCGGGAAAGTTAGACTCTATTTAGGTGTTTTACCCGCGTAGTAACTTCGCGGAGTCAATTCGTCAGCCTACGGAGCGAGTTGTGTCTGGACAGCGCGCTCCGATTCAAGCCTCGCTCCTGCTCAAGCCTTGCCCTGCTTTCCAGCCTTCGCCTTGCTTCCCAGCCTTGTTTACCAACGGACTTCGCCTTGTTGCCCAGGACCAATCCTTGCCTTGTTCCACGGATTTTACCAAGTTATTCCACGGACCTTGTTCTTGTTCCTAGTTACCTTGTTCCACGTTTTAAGCCTTGTTTCAAGTATCAAGTTATTTCCTAGCCTTGCTCAAGTTTATGGACTAAAGGACCTTGTCATCTCCCCTCACTTTGCCTGGCAAAGTGAGTGTTTCGGTTATTGGATTACAACTTTGGACCTTAATATTTCATATTGGACATCGCTTTTTTGGACTAATTTAGACCTTTCCTGAAAGGTCTGCTTTTGGACTATTTCATATACTTGCTTTTATTAACTTTATATATTCCTTCAATAAAGATATTAGTTAGATTCTGGCCTCTGTGTTTGGTTATTGGTGCCTTTGCAACCTGGGTCGTGACATTTTGTCCGCTGCCGTGATGCCATCACTCTTTTATATATATAGATGCCTCACTCTCTAACACCACTCTCACCACTGCTTTTATAACTCTGTACTATGACCACCCCAATCAAGTCATGAGAATCAGTTAAACTAATTAAACATATTCTATCTCAAATGTTTTTGCCAGTTTCATTTCCTTATTGCAGTAGGAAAGGAGAAAAGTCACCCTAGCAAAACATTTAGAAAAATGTTGCTTGAATGCATGCTAGCACTCAAGATGGGCAAATGCATGAAGTATATTTCTGCAGTAAGAAATACAGAACTAATGGCACTGTGTACGTGAAAAGATTTCCAATAAGAAATATATGACTACATTGAGCAGTACTTTGAGATTATCTATAAGTTCATGTAGTATGAATTAATTTCCACTGTAAGGACCTCAAAGAGCCCAAATTAAAGCTTGTCCCAACATTTGTTTTGCCTTGTCACAATCCCTTATCAAACAGAATCAACAATAATAAACAATGTAAATTAAAAATCAAGATAAAAATCTTTATACACCCGAGTTAGAAGTGTATTATTTTGTTGCAGCTGACAACACCATCATGATTTTATGGTCAGTATTGCAGTTCTACAAATAAGGAAGCATTGATTAATGTTAACACAGCAGGCTCGAACTTGACACACAGACTCTGTAAAAGCAGTACAAGATCCTATGCTTGCTTTTTCCTCAGGACAGCATTAAAGTCATTTATTCTTTTGCTCAAGGCAAGAGGCTAATTTTAGGACAGAATAAAATGAAAGTTGGCAAGGGGCTGCGCATTTCGATCACCCTATTGAACATTAACAAAACAATTATGACCACAAATGATTTATGTAACTTTAATGAAGACATTTAAATATGGCCTCTAATATAGGAAGACTTTATTAGTACCAGAAATAGATAAGGTGTTTCAAGAAAAAGCATTAAAAACATTACTCCTTCATACTATGGGGTAACTAATATAACAAACTTCAATATGCGGAAAATAAGTGGATTAGCAAACGAAATGAAGAGCTGAGGGGTAGGCTGTTTCAAAAAGTTAAGGATCAGTTTTTAGACTCCAACATTATGGATGGCCTGCAGTAAGCTCCCAAAAGGAATAAAAAGACCTGCCAAGGTCTTTTCCATAAGGTGATTTTCTGACCTAATCCTCCACCAGGACGTGCGCGAAGTGGAACCTCCTTTGAGGCAGACGCACTGGGGTTGAGGGAGGCCAATGATCCCTTTGGTCTGTTGGTCAGCAGAATATTGGGTGCTTTATTCTGGATCAGTGTATCCCCCAATTCTGCCGACTGCCGACCCAGGTTAGCCAGAGGAAGCTTAGGCAGGAAAAGTTGTTATTTCCAATCTTCCTTCTTTCCCCTTTCCTCCTGAAGGGCCTCCCAGGCTACGCCGGCCGTCGTGCCAGGTATCAAAGGTGGAAGATAATGGTAGTCAGAGCTGAGCCTTGGAGGTGGCTGCCTTTGTGGTTTCCCCTGAGGGACTCAGTTCTTCTTTGGCTCCTCCTTGGTTGTGGTCTTTTTTTCTCCCCTGCCAGCAAGGGCAACTAGATGTAGGGCTGCCCAGGACAGAAATGGTATTCCTCTCTCCTACTGTTGGTGCTGGATCTTCTTTTGATAGATGTCAACCAGGGCAGCATTGTAGGATGCCAGACCCCACAAGGGACACCGTTGCTGTTGTTGCTGTGTGGGGCTTTCTTCCTGGCCAAGGGGTTTGCTCTTCGATGTTCCGATAAGGATAGGCAGTTGTGCCCCATTGAGGATTGGGGTCAGAAGGAAAGAGGTCTTCCTCCCTCCTGATCCTTGCATGGCTACCCCACAAGAATAGCAAACTAATAATAATAAAAATGCCCTAATATATATTTATATTCAGAAGAAGCAGATAAGAAGTATTTTATTTATTTATTTATTTATTTACAAAATTTATACCCCGCCCTTCTCACCCGAGGGGACTCAGGGCGGCTTACAAAAATTGGCAAAATTTAATGCCCAAAATGCAATCATAAAAACAATATAAACAGATTCATTAATAACATTGTTAAAACACATTATAAAAACCTTAAAAACATATATATAATTCCATTCGTCCGAGATCCTCATGGTGACATTGTAGACTACCTTATAGAAAGTGAATAAATGAAACATTGTAATTCCATACTAAGACTTAAATCCAACTTGTTGCTACTGCTATCAGGTTTTTTTCTCATATTTCTGAAGATGCTTTAGATGCTCATGTATGCATCACCCAAGGGCTTAGGTCAGAGTAACACAGACATACCCTCTTGTGTTTGCTCAGCTGCACCCTTTTCTCCACAGAATAACAACCTTGACAACCCCAACTGTGAGGGTGTTGAGGGGGTGTTGGAATCATATTTCCAAAGCTTGTGCACTGTGCAGTTATATGGACCAACCAATTTTGCGCCTGTCATCAACCAAGTTGCCCGGTAAGTGAAGAGTAGGAAAGAAGTCCAGAGAAAATCTTTCTTAGGTTCTGCCTCTTAGAAGTAATAATAACAAGAGTATTGGGAAATATTTTGAAACAAGTAATAAAAAATAGTAAAAAAAATTACTACAAAATAAGCCAGAAATTATACTAAATATGAAGAAAATTGCAACAAATAATGTGAAAGGCTAAGGGGGCCGATGAATAAGGAAAACAGGAGACTGGTGTATAGTTCCCTGGAAAATTAAATACGGCTCTTTAATTTCTAAATCACTGCTTCTTTAACTGTGGATCCCGACTCCAAGTGGGGTCCCCTTAGCTCAGTGTTTGACAATAGTAAAAGAATTTTGAAAGCCACCCATATAAACAAATCTGTCAGCAACAGTGTGCAATTTTTACAGTGGACTCTGCAGGAAATGCTTCAACTGTACTCCATAAAAAGGAGAATAAGCCTGTTTAGCAAGCCTTGCAAATGCGGATTTATTTTCAATAAATGTTTGGGTTTTTAAAAACTTATTTTGTATACCAGTATACCTGAAGTCACATAAAAATTTCTCAGGTCAAAAGGGGGCCATGAGTGGAAAACGTTTAAGAAACTCTGCTCTAAATCATACTCTTCGCTTGAAAGGAATGGCAAAAGCCCAATAAGTGGTTAAATAAATTGAAGTATGGGAAAGATGCTACAAAAAATAAAGAGGTTTTGGCTTAAGAAGCTCTTGGTAAAGAGAAACTGAGATGTAATTTAAATTTGCTATGACAGCAGTGCAATTACTCATGAATGCCAGCTTTAGGTACCTGTCTGTCAGTCTAGCATTCGGTTCACAGAAGCTGAACAGAATCATTTCTATGATTTTATGTACAGATACTGAAAATGTGGATGTTAGCAGCATTATGTCATTGAGCTCTGTAAATCCCATGTACTTGTCTTAGAGCTCAGAAAAATTAATTCTTTTAAACTAGAACTCCCAGAATTCTCTAGGCAGCATGAAGAATTCTGGTCACCACACTTCAACTGTAGGTTTATTCAGATAATGGGGACACTGGAAGCTTCACGTTTCAGTAGAATCATAGAATAGTAGAGTTGGAAGAGACCTCATGGGCCATCCAGTCCAACCCCCTGCCAAGAAGCAGGAAATCGCATTCAAAGCGTCCCCGACAGATGGCCATCCAGCCTCTGCTTAAAAGCCTCCAAGGAAGGAGCCTCCACCACAGCCCGGGGGAGAGAGTTCCACTGTCGAACAGCTCTCACAGTGAGGAAGTTCTTCCTGATGTTCAGGTGGAATCTCCTTTCCTGTAGTTTGAAGCCATTGTTCCGTGTCCTAGTCTGCAGGGCAGCAGAAAACAAGCTTGCTCCCTCCTCCCTATGACTTCCCTTCACGTATTTGTACATGGCTATCATGTCTCCTCTCAGCCTTCTCTTCTGCAGGCTAAACATGCCCAGCTCTTTAAGCCGCTCCTCATAGGGCTTGTTCTCCAGACCCTTAATCATTTTAGTCGCCCTCCTCTGGACGCTTTCCAGCTTGTCAACATCTCCCTTCAACTGTGGTGCCCAGAATTGGACGCAGTATTCCAGGTGTGGTCTGACCAAGGCAGAATAGAGGGGGAGCATGACTTCCCTGGATCTAGACGCTATTCCCCTATTGATGCAGGCCAGAATCCCGTTGGCTTTTTTAGCTGCTGCATCACATTGTTGGCTCATGTTTAACTTGTTGTCCACGAGGACTCCAAGGTCTTTTTCGCACACACTGCTGTCAAGCCAGGCGTCCCCCATTCTGTATCTTTGATTTCCATTTTTTCTGCCGAAATGAAGTATCTTGCATTTGTCCCTGTTGAACTTCATTTTGTTAGTTTCGGCCCATCTCTCTAGTCTGTCAAGATCGTTTTGAATTCTGCTCCTTTCTTCTGGAGTGTTGGCTATCCTTCCCAGTTTTGTGTCGTCTGCAAACTTGATGATCGTGCCTTCTAACCCTTCGTCTAAGTCGTTAATAAAGATGTTGAACAGAACTGGGCCCAGGACGGAGCCCTGCGGCACTCCTTACTGAAATCCAGGTAGGCTACATCCACAGCATTCCCTGTATCGACCCAACTCGTAACTCTATCGAAAAAAGAGATCAGATTAGTCTGGCATGACTTGTTTTTTGTAAATCCGTGTTGACTATTAGTAATGACCGCATTTGTTTATAAGTGTTCGCAGACCACTTCCTTGATGATCTTTTCCAGAATCTTGCCTGGTATCGATGTGAGGCTGACCGGACGGTAATTGTTTGGCTCGTTCTTTTTTCCCTTCTTGAAGATAGAGACCACATTCGCCCTCCTCCAATCTGCTGGGACTTCTCCCGTTCTCCAAGAACTCTCGAAGATAATTGAAAAGAATGTATGTGGTCATTACATTCTTTTTTCCCATTTACCCAAATAGTTTTCGCCCAGACAAGTAGTTTTCAAAGTGTGCTCCGTGGAGCCTTTAGGGCTCCACAAAGCATCCCGAGGGGCTCCGTGGTTCTCTTTTCCTCCTCCTTACCCCTCACTCCCCTCCAAGCTTTCCCTCCTCTTTCCTGCTCCTCCTTCTCCCCCACCTCCCTCACCACTAAAAGTCTTTTTCCTCAACCCCCTTGACCCCAAATCCTTTTTCCCTTGCTTCCCTCAACCCTAAAAGCCTTTTCCTTGCTTCCTTCACCCCCAGAGCCTTTCCCCCCTCACCTTTTTAAATTAAAAAAATGTTTGTACAATTCTATAAAATATCAATGGGTTGTATCCTTAACAGTTGTATGATACATTCCACATTCATTCAATAGGATGTTAAGATCAATCTTCTTATATACATCCTTAAAATATTATTATTTATTTACTTTTCTCCCACTTTTCTCCCTCTATGGGACTCAAAGCAGCATACATAATAAGAAAAAGACAACTTCATAATACAGAAAAAAACAACAACTTAAGTTTATGTTGGTCAAAAAATTTGCACATGCCTGTTATATATATATTGTATATAATATAATATAGACTATAATATATAAACATTTTTTGGGGTGTCACGAGAAAAATTTGCTTCAGAAAGGGCTCTGTGGCTGAAAACATTTTATAACCCCTGGCCCAGATGATTCCCAAAGAGAAAGCTAGCCTAGCTTGTTCTTTGAAGTACCATTTCCAGGTTTTCTGGCTGCTTTGAGGAAAAGTGCCAGTAATGGGACCTCTCTTGAACTGTTTCTACCCTCTTGCCTTTGTCATCAGTGCCTCTTGACTTGTCCTCATTTCTTTGGTTCAATTTATATAGCCAGCCAGGCTTCCAAAAACGAATGGAGACTATTGCTCGTTGTTCCTATCTAAGCAAGTAAACAGCGAGTGACAACAGAGTGTAGTGCTGGCTGCCAACTTGGACAGGATTAGAAAGCGTTTAGTTCCAGAACTGAATGTAGCTCCAGTTGATGCCAAGCATTGGCACGCATTATAGTTGAAAGGCAAGCTTTTAAAAGGTTGCTAAATGATGCAGTCACTGGTACACAGCAGAGAAACATTTCAGCCCTTTCATTGATGGGCTCCAGTGCCCCCTCATAGCCAATGGTAGAGTTGACTACTAAGACTAATTCCACCAAAACTATTCCCAGCTGGTGATGAAATTCCCCATTGCTGGCTATATGAGACCATTAAACTGGTGTGCTTCCCATCCAGGGTAATGTTGATGAAAGATGGGTACAAAAAGCATCCAGCAAGGTAAAAAATACAAGTTGATTCATTCATTTGACCATAATGCTAACAAGGAGCCCAAAACACGAGGGCCAATTAACTACAAAATGGGATGAGATACTTAGGATGGCTACATATCAACTTCAGTATTGGAGGCAGTATGTCTCTGGATATCAGTTGCTAGAGAACATGAGACAGTGGGTACAATTACATTAATCTCCTGCCCGGAGACCTCCCATAGACAACTGGTTGGCCGATATGTGAAAATACTATCACGCTAGATAGGCCTTCAATATGATTCCTTTGGGTTTTTCTTATATTCTTGAGAGGAGCAAGATCAGCTAGATGAAGGGAGGGGCAGAGTTTGGTCCCTAAAACTGCTCTTGCTCTGCAACCCCTTCCCTGCATCCCTGCTCTGTGAAAAGTGGTGTAAAAAATTAAAAGGGTTTCCTCCATTTTTGGACACTTCAAGGAGTGATTGATTTGCATTTGGGGAAGGGATAGGTCTTCTCAGAACCAAAAACATAGTAGTACACAGAAAGCAAGCAAAAGGGGAGGGAGAGAGAGAGAAAAAATCAAAATTTGTCATGAATTATTATAATTATTTAACCTCAGGAAAATACACTTCTGTAACATAAAAACCTGATTCTCCATTTCTGTTTGTTATGCAACTTGAAATTGCTGAGTTGGAAAACTTTGAAGTGATTTTAAAATTGAAAAGTGGAGGATTAGAACCTGGAATGTATTTTAATTCAGAAAACGTCTCATGCCATAACTGCTTGCAAAGGACTTGAAGATATGGAGCTACAGTAGAGTCTCACTTATCCAACGTAAACTGGCCGACAGAACGTTGGATAAGCGAATATGTTGGATAATAAGGAGAGATTAAGGAGAAGCCTATTAAACATCAAATTAGGTTATGATTTTACAAATTAAGCACCAGAACATCATGTTATACAACAAATTTTACAGAAAAAGTAGTTCAATACACAGTAATGCTATGTAGTAATTACTGTATTTACAAATTTAGCACCAAAATATCATGATATATTGAAAACATTGACTACAAAAATGCGTTGGATAATCCAGAACGTTGGATAAGCGAGTGTTGGATAAGTGAGACTCTACTGTATTTTGTAACGTTGGCATATATTCTTTGGTTTTCAGTCAGAAATGTCAAGAAACATCTGCTCACAGGGTTTTGTTGGAAGTAACTTCTTTTTACATGTTAAGCTGTTATCCTATGTAAGGTTTCACTATTCAACTTAGGGAGAATTTTTTGACTTTTAAAGAATGGAATGGATTGCCCGGGATGGTTCCTGGGATCCCCCCTCCCAAATCTAGGATTATATGAACTTGAACAATGGATTCAAATGACAAGAAAATATATTCTACTAAACTTTAGGCAGAACTCCTTGAATCTTGGTGTCACTCTCTCAGTTAACTTCAGACCCTTTCAGATTTCTGTATAAGGAGTGCCCTACTTGTCTATCTGTATCTTTAAATTGAGGCAATAAATTGTTTATTATTCATACTGGTCATATGTCACTCCATTTTAATGTTTGCATATTTTAAAGGATTTGATTGTATTGTATTGGTTTTATAGTGAGCTTCTTTGAGTCTGTTTTTTTGAGAGAGAAAATGGATATAAATAAAATTTATTATCATTTCTCTTCATTTCCCTCCTCAAGACCATTTTTCTGAACACACACACACACTTCCCCCTCCACGCTCTGACATCACCATGCCTCTCCCTCAGGGAAGCCCCTCCCTGCCCCTCCCTTTCCTCCTGCTGACATCACAATGCCTCCCCCTGACATCACAACCCTTCCCTCAGGAAACTGACCAACTGACGCCCTGATGCCTCGCAGTCTCTTCAGCCACTTCCTCAAGACTGGTCTTCATGTTTGGCTAGTCCTTCTCTCCCATTTCTTGAGTATATTTACTAGTTCTCTTTCCCATATATTTTTACTACGATTATTATACTAGTTATATACTAGCTGTGCCCGGTCACGCATTGCTATGGCATAGTCCTAAGTGGGTTTTTGTTTGTGGAAGCAAATATGAGTGTTATAATTAGTCACCTTGATTAGCATTGAATGGCATTGCAGCTTCAAAGCCTAGTTGTTCCCTCCCTGGGGAAATCCTTTGTTGGGAGGTGCTAGCTGGCTCTGGTTGTTTCCTGTCTGGTATTTTGCTGTTTTCAGAGTGTTGTTCTTTATTTACTGTCCTGGTTGTAGAGTTTTGTAATGCTGGGTGCCAGGTTTTGTTCACTTTCATGGTTCATAGCAATCGAAGAAGAAGAAGAAGAAGAAGAAGAAGAAGAAGAAGAAGAAGAAGAAGAAGAGTAATAATAATGACTCTGAGATGCAGGGTGTCCAGAGAAAGAGGGAAAGGGGAAAGGAGGAAAATGGGAAATAATAACCCTTCCTGCCTAAGCTTCCTCCAACCCAAAGGGAGCCTCGGCCTCCCTCAACCCCAGTGCCCCTGCCCCAAAGGAAATTCCACTTCAGCCACTTCCTTCTGGAGGACTAGGCCAGAAAATGGCCTCATTAGGAACTTAGGTTTTCTGCTTGTGCTTCCCGCACTTTTCCATCATGTCGACCACACATTTCAAAAGATGCAGCCAATGCACTGCTAGAATGCTCAATACTGATGGGCACTCAAACTGTCTCCAATGCCAGCACTGCCGGGCTTTAACAGCGCAAGCCAGAAAGAACAGAGAAGTGAGGCTTCGCTCTATCCTCTATCAACAAGACTTGGCCCCATCATCATTGGCTACACCATCTGTAGCTTCATCCAAGGCTTTGAAGACTTCAAAAACTGCCTCTAAATCGAATCCATGGCATTCTAAACAGTAGGCTCCATCTATAACACCATCTACTTTGGCATCAATAGCTTTGGCTAGATCAACGCCTTTGATTACAGCTGCTCCACTGACATCCCGATCCATGAAGATTGCTTTAAAATGCTCTCTCTACGAGTCGAGGAGAGCACAATGAGACAAACCAGCACAAAGGGACTAACCTTTAGTTCCTCCAATGCCAAAAGGTCTCGAAGCAGAACTGAGGAAGAAGGAAGCAAGAAGAGAAAGATCCAAACATCCTTCTCATCTTCCCCGTGATCAGAGGTGGAAACCACTGATGGCTGACAGGACAGCAAGTACGGCCCTCCAGGAGGAAAGGGGAAAGGAGGAAGATGGGAAACAACAAACCTTCCTTCCTATGCTTCCACAAACCTAAAGGGAGCCTTGGCATCCCTAAACCACAGAGTCTTATAACAAGAATGAATCACCCTGGAATTTCAGAGTTCACCGCCTTATTTGTTGAAATTATTCTGGCTGCAATCATTGTCTTCTCTAGTAGAAGATGATCCCACTGTGGATCATTCAGTGGTGGCAGTGTTTGCTGTTTTGGAGATATTCAGTTAATATTATTTGCCAGCTATTATATGAAAGAGAAAGACTAATAACAAAACCTGAGAGAGTACCAGAAACCATTTGAGTTGATGGGCACAATTCAAAGGGCTGAGACTATCCATTTTGTGACATGATTGCATCCTTATAAAAAGGATGCAATCTAGTGCCCCTCTCACTAGTAGTATTTATTATGTTGGTATGATGCACAAGAGGGCTATTTCAGTGGCGGCCCCATTCTGATGGAATGTCCTGTCCTGGGATACACCTTTGGTTCCCTTCCTTATTGTTCCTGAATGGGTTTTAATTATTTTAGCTAAATAGAGCTCTGTCTTTTATAATATGATTATAAAGGGGAATTCATTATATAATCACTGTAACAAGCCTCAGTCAGCAGTCTAGCTGTTTGTGATTCCTTTATCACTTTTAAACGTATTTATTATGCAGTGCTTTTGACACGAAATAAATAAAGCTGCAACATTTTAAACCCATACAAATTTCCGAAAAGTTTGCAAATGCAGATTCACATAGGGTTTGTCAGAGTAATCCAAAGAAGTCATGATCAAACCATATGCAATGCATCCTTCCTCTCTTCCCAGCTGTACCCTCTCCTGCACAAATGTGTTCTCTTTGTCATCTCTGATATGCTGGAGAATGGATTACTACCAGTTTCCCTTGCTCCAGGTGGCAGACATGGTGCTGCTTCTAGATGAAAAATCTGGTGAAATCAAAGGTTAATTATTTCTACTGAATTCAACGTTCATGTTCCTTTAGGACAGTGGTTCTAAAAGTGTGCTCCACAAGGCCTTGGGGTTCAGCAAAGCGCACTGAGGGGCGTCACGGTTTCCTCCTCCTCCTTGCTCCCCCTTCTTCCCCTTCAAGTTTTCCCTCCTCTTTACTGATCCTCCACCCACCTTCCTTGCACCAAAAGCCTTTTCAACCTGCCTCCCTTGCCGCCAAACCCCTTTTTCCCTCTGCCCCTTGGCCCCAAAAGCTTTTTTTTTCTCAGCTTGCTTGCTTCCAAAAGCCATTTTTCACTTTGTGCTTTTCTGCATGGCAGGAGGGGATTGGACTGGATGGCCCCTGGGGTCTTCCACTAAAATACTGTTAAATTTATGTTGGTCAAAACGTTTGCCCATGCCTGATATATATGAATATAATATAATATAAACATTTCTTGGAGCTCCACGAGAAACTTTTGCTTCAAAAAGGGCTCCACAGCTGAAATAGTTTGAGAACACCTGCTTTAGGAGTTCGCTGGAGTGCAATATAGAATAACGTTTCTTTGATTATGTGTGTTCTGATACATTATTCTGAAATGCAGAAATTATACAGATATTTAGATGGAAAAACATGTCTCTCTTTGCGTGCAATGAATCAAATGAGGCCAACATCTGTTCTCAAGTGGACCTTGAGAAACAAATTGGAGATTAGTTCCAATAAGAATTTAACAATCTTTATCAGGCTCTTTAAACAAATTCCAGCTTTGTGCATTTGTTAGTATTGTCAGCTGCACCTAGCATTAATCTAATGTCCTGATCTTTCTTCTGTGTGTGACCTTACTTTATTTCTCATGAGACTGGCCTATTTGGAGAGTATAAAATATATCTGCTTTAAATGTAGCTTCCTATTTGGATGATTTCAAAATGTGATTCTGGTCTTTATCACGTTTGCTAATCCACTTGTTTTCCATACATTGGGGTTCATAATATTTGATACCCCATAGTGTGGAGAAGTAATGCTTTTAATGCTTTTTCTTGACAAGCCTTATCTATTTGTGGTACATATAAAGTCTTCCTATACTTCAGGCCCTCTATCTATTTAATTATGTTGTAATGTTTGTAGATTTGTATATTTTTAATTTGTATTGAAATGCTTTTAACATAAACTGCTTTGAATCTCCTTGTGGAGAGAAAAAGTGGTGTGTAAATAAACACAATAATAAACATAATAATAATGTTAGCTGCCTCTGAGTAAATTTTGACAAACCTATTAATGAGAGACCTCCAGGGTAGGTTGATTTTCCTATTGAGTCTAACAGTCCAGAATGTTTCGTCTTTTTTTCATCCTACCCTTCACTTTTCCAAGCATTATTGTCTTTTCTAATGAGTCATGTCCTTCTCATCTTGACTTCTAGAGAGACTTCAGTCTGATTTGCTCTAGTACCCATTCTTTTTCGTAGTCCATGGTATCTCAGATCTCTTATCCAGCACTACATCTCCAATGAATTGATTTTTCTTCTATCAGCTTTCTTCACTATACAGCTTTCAAACCCATATATAAAAATGGGATATACAATGTTATAGACCATCCTAACTGTAGTATACTATTCAGTGATATAGTTCAGGATCTTGTCTACATCCTTCGGTGCTACCCTTCCAAACCTAGTCTTATTCTGATTTGTCAACTATGATCTCCATTCTGTCCTATAATTGAGACAAGTTCTGCAAACTCTTGGAACTATTTCAGTGTATTCATTAAAGTTACATAAATCATCTGTGGTCATAATTTTTGTTTTCTTAATGTTCAACTGAAAATGTTTTCTTACAGTTTCTGCTTCAACCTTCTTCGTAATTATTTCCAAGTTTTTCTGCTAGCAGTATCGTACTCTGGTTGGCACAGTGGGTTAAACCACTGAGCTGCTGAACTTGCTGACCGAAAAGTTGGCTGCTCAGATATGGTTAATGAGGTGAGCTCATGCTGTTGAACCCAGCTTCTGCCAATCTAGCAGTTTGAAAACATGCAAATGTGCGCAGATCAATAGGTACCACTCTGGCAGGAAAGTAACAGCGCTCCATGCAGTCATGCTGACCACATGTCCTTGGAGGTGTCTACAGACAACGTTGGCTCTTTGGCTTATAAATGGACATGAGCACCAACCCCCAGAGATGGACACAACTAGACTTAATGTCAGGGGAAAACCTTTACTGTCACCTTTTAGAATCATACCAGTTTTGACGTCTCCTTCCTCTAAATCTAATCCTGCTTTATGTATGACATTATTGGCTTACAAGATAAATAGGGTAATTAAAATGCACCCTTGTCTGACCCCCTTGCCAACTTTCTCTGTATTCTGTCCTAAGAGTAGCCTCTTGCCTTGAGCAAAGGCAATCGGTGATTTTAATGCTGTGCTGCTGACGAAAAAGTATGCATAGGATCTTGCATAGCTTTGCAGTCTGTTTTATCAACATTAAATAATGTTTCTTCGTTTGTAGAAGAACTTCATTAGTGACCATAGAATCATGGTGGTGGTGTCAACTTCAACCAGGTAACACACTTCTAACTCCGTATGAAGATTTTCATCATAATTTTCAGTTTTCACTGTTTATTATTGTCAATTATGTTTGATAAGGGATTGTTACCAGACAAGACAAATGTTACGACAAGCTTTAATTTGTCCTCTTTGAGGTCCTTACAATGAAAATTAATTCATACTACATGTATATATAATCTCAAAGTACTGCTCAATGTAGTCATATATTGCACATTAGAAATATTTTCTCATATACAGTGCCATGAGTTCTGCATTTCTTACTGCAGAAATATAATTCATTCATTTGATAATCTTGAGTGCGAGCAAGTGTTCCAGCAACATTTTTCTAAATGTTTTGGTAGTGTGACTTTTCTCCTTTCCTAACTGAGTTTACCATCTAATAAAGGCTAAAGCAAAACAGTACAGATGAATGCTTTCCTGGAAACAAAGCAAGCGGTGAGCTGTTGCTATGGTGGCAGGACTTCGAGGAACATATGGCCTTTTAGGAATCACTGGAGACATTCCCACTGTATTCCATTAGCAAATAGCAGCTTTTGCATAGACTTAACTCTAACTGCTTGCTTATGCACTCCTGTGTATTGTTTATGGAAATTCTGCTTTGATCATAATCAGGAAACTGCCCAGAGACAGGCACAAAAACTTTCCTTATACAGATTAGAAACATTTTAATTAAATTGTTGTATGGTATGTTCATGCACGAACTTTTTCTCTCTTAACGTTCTTTGCAATATTCTTTTCACAGAGAATTAACCTTGCAGGTTTTATTAATGATATTACTTTTCTTTCCAAACCCACAGCCCATCAGAGAAGTGCTTAGGCTTTGAATATGCTGTAAAGAAGTATGAATTTTAGTTTACAGATGCCATGTTTAATTGTGTGGTTATGTTTTAAAAAGGGTAAGTATTATTGTTATTGCATGAAGGGAATAGCCACCTCAGCACTCAGAGGCTGGTTGCCATGGAGAAGGGGGCGGAGCCAACTGGGTTAGCTGAAGAGAGAGCAGATTTTGGAGGGAAACTCAGTCTGGGCTCTGTTGAAGCTCAGGGAAGGCTGATCCTAAGTTAGGGGATCAGAGAGACTCAATTGGTCATTTTGAGTCGATTTTAAAATAAGTTTAGTGACTTATTTTAAGTAGTCTGTGCTCTGATAAGGTACAGGGAAGTCTGATTCTCAGTTGAGGGGATCAGGGAGACTCAAGAGTTTAATTGAGTCATTTTAAAAATAAGTTTGGTGACTTATTTTGAGGTAGTCTGTTTCCAGATAAGGAACAGATAGGCTGTTATTAAAATTCACAGGGTGACTGCAGTTTAGAGTAGTAAAGAAAGAAGTGACATTTTAAGAAGTTTGAATCACCTCATTCTAGCTTTGCAGATGTCAATCAAATTGCCTCTAAGTGAGAATTGTAACCATTAAGCTTGTGCCTCAATAAACGTGTTATTGTTTTCTCAAACATCTGTTTGTCATATAGACACACATCAAGAATAAACAAGAAGAAGAAAGAAGAAAAATAACATTTTAAAAGTCTCCTCTCTAAGTAGCCAGGGGCTAAATCTTCCAATAGTGGTGGCAAGAGTTGATAATCGCCTTGGCATTTGGTGGCAGCATTATAAAACCTCTATAATTTGGTGGCAGCTTTTAAATAAAAACATCTTTAATAACTGGTGGCGGCGGATATAACAATGATAATATAAAATATAATGAATTAATAAAAACAACCTCCACCTCCACATCTCCGCAATCGGTGTCAGAAATGGGATTGTAAAAAAAAAAGATTTCTCCCCCTTTCTGACATCATTACAATTGGCAGCAAGCAGCAGGATACGTGTAACATCCCTGATTTAGTGCCTAAGATCGCTCATAAGAAAAAAAAACTGTGAGGTAAAATTTGTAGAAAATGGCCACCAAAAAACAGAAAAAGGGAGCAGGAGAAATAAAGGTGTATCAAGGGGAAGAGAGTTCGGATTCTGAACAAACCACCATGTCGGAAGTGATGATGAAATATCAACTAGAGATGAAGAAATTAGAAATGGAGGAGAGAAAGAGACAGGCAGAGATGGAAATGGAGGAAAAAAAGAGACAAGCAGAAGAGCAGAGAGTGAGAGACAGGCAGAGCTGAAAAAGATGGAGATCGATTTGGAAAGACAGAAGCCGACACTCTCTCAGCCTTCTGTAGTGGCACAACCAGGGACTCTCATTATTAATCCTAGTGATTTAGCCTTAAAGAGGTTTCCTAAATACACCAAGGAAGATGATGTGGAGCAGTTTTTAATCTCATTTGAATGGTGCTGTAAGGATCTGGAAATAGCTGAGGGAAACTGGATGATGTACCTCAGGCCACAGATTTGTGGTAAATTATTGGAGATCTATAGTGAAATGGTGGAAGAGGAAAGTCGGGATTACCCTAAGTTTAAACAACTGGTACAACAAAGATTACAGCTGACTCCTGAATTTTACAGAATGAAATTCAGAACTCTTAGGATAAAAATGAAAGCTTTTTACAGCTGGCTGCCAAGCAAGCATAGTACTTTGAGAGCTCTGAGGTGAATAACTTTCAACAGCTGAAAGATTTAATAAAGCTAGAACAGCTATACCAGCAAGTTCCATCAGATTATTGCTGGCTGGTACAAGATAGAAAGCCTGAAACTGCTAGTCAAGCAGCTTGTATTGTGGACCAACTGGTTACGTTGAAGGAAGGGTTTAAAAAGGAGGAAGGGGGGTTTAAGGAAAAACAGTTTAAACCGCCATCTTTTTCCCTCACACGCACGCAGCAAGGGAGAGGAGCTTCCATAGAAAACGCACCCTGGAGGATGGCAGGTGTAGCGCACCCAGCAAGAACTGAGGGAAATGTTCGATGTTTCCATTGTGGGAAAGCAGGGCATTTTAAATCCCAGTGTAATCTTTTAAAGAAAGAAAAACTTTCCTTCTTTGTCAATAAAACCCCAGCAAAGGAGATCAACAAAGAACCAGGTAAGGTTCAGAAAGATTCCCCTGAAGAAATCCAAAAGGAGTGACAATGTTTATTTGTCTTATTAGATTAAACATCAGATGAATACCTAGAATGTATCAACATTGATGGGAACCATATGCAAGGATGGAGGGGCACGGGTTCAGAAGTCTGTATCATTAGACCTGAATTAGTACCATCAAAATACCAACACCCTACCTCTCATGTCATTCTAAAAGGTTTGGGTACCGTGATCCCAAGTAAAATGGTTTCCCTACCTGTTGAATATGGCAAATGGAAAGGAGTGTGGGACTTTGCTATTAGTTCTGATATTCCATATAAATACCTAATTGGTAATGACCTTGCCAGAGAGGTCAAAAAGATGCAAAAGACTATTGATGAGGGCAAGTGTGAAGCTGGGAACTCTGTTAAGGAATTTGTCTGTTTGCCTATACAACAGAACTTAGGGGAAAATCCTGAGGCAAGTTCTGTGGTGGCTGATTTAGTAGACAAGGCAGAGGAGGAAAGAGAAATCTTGAAGGAGCAGAAGTCTGATGACACTTTGCAGCCTTTGTTTGATCAAGCCCAAAATACTAAGGATGATTTAACCTTAGAGAAGCCCACTAGGTTTATTAGTAAAAATGGAGTTTTATACAGGGAGGTTTTAAATAAAAAATCCCCAGAGATGTCTGCTTCCTATACGCAGATTGTGGTACCTCAGAAGTATAGAGCTGATGAAGGTAACCCATGACAGCCCACAAGGGGGACATTTAGGAATTAGACGGACCACTCAAAGAATCACTAAAAATTTCTTTTGGCCTGGCATGTACCAGCAAATTAAAGGGTTTTGCCAATCCTGTGATACATGCCAGAGGATCAGTTCAGGAAGAGATAAACTTAAGGCTCCATTAGTCCCAATGCCAATAATTGGGGAACCTTTTACCCAAGTGGGCATAATATCATTGGTCCCCTCCCAAAACCAAGTAAGCGAGGATGCAGATACGTTCTCACTATGATCGATTACGCAACTCGTTATCCTGAGGCCGTAGCCCTTTCAAACATCGAAACAACAACCATAGCCAATGCACTACTTTCAATATGGGGAAGAACAGGTTACCCTAAAGAGCTAATATCAGATTTGGGAACCCAGTTCACTTCCAGGTTAATGGAGAGATTGTTGGAACTGTGTGGCATAAGGTATCTGAAATCTTCAGCCTATCATCCACAAACCAATGGCCTTGTTGAAAACCTAAATAAGACTTTGGTTAGAATGATTAAATCTTACAGTCAGCAACACCCACATGACTGGGACATCAAGCTCCAGCAGTTATTATTTGCCTATAGGGAAGTTCCCCAAGACAGCACTGGCTATAGCCTCTTTGAATTGTTATACGGGAGGCGAGTGCGAGGACCGCTTGATCTGGTCAGAGAATTCTGGGAGGCATGCCCAAGACCAGAACCTGTTTCGGTGACAAAGTACATTAGAGATCTACAGTCAACAATGGAGATGGCCAGGAACACCGCCAAAGAACATCTAGCGACAGCCCAGCAAAGACAGAAAGCTCAGTATGATTCAACTGCGAGATGCAGAAGCTTCAATATAGGGGATGAGGTCCTGTATCTTACACCAGTCAAGGCCAACAAGCTCCAATTAGACTGGACTGGACCGTGGAAAGTCATCAAAAGACACAGCGGCGTGAACTATTCTATTTATGATGAACAGTCTAATGTAGAAAAGCTGGTGTATGTAAATATGTTAAAACCATATGTGAACAGATCTGCAAATGTATGTATGATAATTTCGGGGGAGGAAACAGGTACTTTTTCTTTTTGGGAAGGAAATAGAAAGGCCTATAGAAGTAGTGACCAAGTAAAGATAGAGGAAGGGTTGTCCCAGACTCAACAGAAACAAATTAAGAAATTATTAAACAAGTATGATAAGTTATTTTCTGATCTTCCTGGGAGAGTACAGGGGATTTATCATCAAATCATAACTGGTGATACTCCACCCATAGCATCCCCTCCATATAGAGTTACAGGCAAAGTAACTAAATGTATTGAGAGGGAGGTGAAAGAAATGTTGGACATGGGCATTATAGTACCATCAAGCAGCCCATGGGCCTCACCAATTGTTTTAGTTCAGAAGCCCGATAACACTGTAAGATTTTGTGTAGACTATCGTCTTCTGAACAAAGTAACCCAACCAGACACCTACCCTATGCCACGGTTAGATGATCTGTTGGAAAGGATAGGGAAAGCCAACTTTATTAGCAGCCTGGATTTAATTAAAGGATTTTGGCAGGTACCTATGGCACCTCAGGACCAAGCAAAGACTGCTTTTAGAACTCATGGTGGTTTATATGAGTTCACTGTTTTACCATTTGGTTTAAGGAATAGCCCAGCCACGTTTCAACGTCTAGTGGACAAGGTACTTAGTGGTATGGGAGATTTCTGCGTGGCTTACATGGATGACATAGGGATTTACAGTACGAGTTGGGAGGATCACTTGAAGCACCTAGAACAGGTGTTGAGTCGGTTGAAGGAGGCAGGTCTAACTATCAAGGCTTCCAAGTGCCGGATAGGTAACCGTACAACCAAGTATTTGGGACATATAGTAGGTTGTGGGAGTAATAATAATAATAATAATAACTTTATTTTTATACCCCACCCCATCTCCCCGAAGGGACTCGGGGCGGCTTACATGGGGCCTTGCCCGATAAAACAATCAAATATCAAAACACAGCAATAAAACAGTTATCCAATAAAAACATCAATTACAGTAAAAACAATCGTTAAAATCAACATAAAACATACAATATTAACACTGGAGACTAATTCATAGAACCCAGGCAACGTGCAACATGTGCCGAAATGGGCCGAAATGGGGAAGGTAATTTCACAGTTAAAATGGACAAAGTGCAATATAGCATTGGCAACACCTCAAGAATGGGGCTATTATAAAATGGGCAGATCGATCAGTCCAACACCAGATTAAGTATCAAAGGCCTTTTGAAAGAGCCAGGTTTTTAAGCTCCTACGGAAGGAGAGGAGGGTGGGGCCTGCCTGATCTCTCTAGGAAGCGAGTTCCAAAGCCAGGGGGCCACGACAGAGAAGGCCCCCTCTCTCGTCCCCACCAACTGCGACTGCGAGGGTGGTGGGAGCGAGAGGAGGGCCTCCCCCGATGAGCGAAGAGAACGTGCGGGTTCGTAGGGGGAGATACGGTCTCTAAGGTAGGTGGGTCCCAAACCGTTTAGGGCTTTGTAGGTTATAACCTGCACCTTGAATTGGGCCCGGAAAGTAAACGGCAGCCAGTGGAGCTCCTTAAACAGAGGCGTTGAACGTGCCCTGTAATTCGCTCCTGTTAGAAGCCTGGCTGCCGATCGCTGTACTAGTTGTAATTTCCGGGCCGTCTTCAAAGGCAGCCCCACATAGAGCGCATTGCAATAGTCCAGTCTAGAGGTAACTAAAGCATGGACCACCATGGTCAGATCAGACTTCTCGAGGTATGGTCGCAGCTGGCGCACAAGTTTTAGTTGTGCAAAGGCCCTCCCGGCCACGGCCGACACCTGAGCCTCAAGCGTCAGCCCCGAATCCAGGAGGACCCCCAAGCTGCGGACCTGCGCCTTCAGGGGGAGTGCGACCCCGTCAAGCATAGGTTGCCACCCAATACCCCGATTGGCCACACGACTGACCTGGAGGACCTCTGTCTTGTCAGGATTAAGTCTCAGTTTGTTCACCCTCATCCAGGCCAACACAGCGGCCAGACACTGGTCCAGAATCCGAGGGGCTTCCTTGGATTTAGGTGGAAAAGAGTAGTAGAGTTGGGTGTCATCCGCGTAGAGATGGCACCGTACTCCAAAACTCCGGATGACCTCTCCCAGCGGTTTCATGTAGATGTTAAAAAGCATGGGGGACAAAATAGAACCTTGCGGGACCCCACAGGTCAATGGCCAGGGGTCCGAGCAGGTGTCCCCCAGCTTCACCAACTGGGAACGACCCTCCAGAAAGGACTGGAGCCACTGGAGTGCAGTACCCCCAAGGCCCATCCCAGAGAGCCGCCCCAGAAGGATACCATGGTCGATGGTATCGAAAGCCGCTGAGATGTCCAAGAGAACCAGGAGGGTCACACTCCCCCTGTCCAGCTCCCTGCGGAGGTCATCCACCAAGGCGACCAAAGCCGTCTCGGTACTGAACCCAGGCCTGAAGCCAGACTGCGATTGGTCCAGAAAATCCGTATCTTCCAAGAATCCCTGGAGCTGAGAGGCAACCACCCGCTCCAAGACCAAGGTATTGGACCAAGGTTGAGGCTATCCATCAATGGCCCATTCCAAAAACCAAAAAGCAAGTAAGATCATTCCTTGGTTTGGCGGGTTATTATCGAAAATTTATACCATCATTTAGCACCTTAGCAGCCCCTCTGACCGATCTCACTTAGAAAAACTGTCCCAATCAAATAATTTGGTCCCCTGAATGTTAAAAGTCCATGGAACAATTGAAACAAGCCCTTACGTCAAATTTTGTTTTAAAAGCCCCGAATTTTGACGCACCTTTCATTTTGACCTGTGACGCTTTTGATACTGGATTGGGAGCCGTCTTAAGTCAAGTTGATACAGAAGGGGGAAATCACCCAATCCTCTTTCTGAGTAAAAAATTACTTCCTCGGGACTGCAGCATGTCAACTATAGAAAAGGAGTGCTTAGCCATAGTTTGGGCTATACAGAAATTATGACCTTATTTATGGGAGAGGAGGTTCACCCTCCAAACGGATCATGCCCCATTGAAATGGCTAGATAACACCAAGGGAACCAATAACAAGCTTCTCCAATAGAGCCTGTTACTACAGGATTACTCCTTTGACATCAAACATGTAAAAGGTAAACATAACATTGTAGCTGATTCACTTTCCAGGGTATATTAGAGTTGCAACATTGGAAGTTTGTATTTATGGTTTATGTGTTGCATGATAATATGTTAAGATTCCATGTTAAATGTATGTTACATGTATTGATGTATATTTTTAGATACAATCCATATTATTTTTGACTATTCTAGGTTGTAGAAAAGTCAAAAATAATCTTTATGGGTTGGGAGGTGTAAAGAAGTATGAATTCATTCATAAAGTAGTATGAATTTTAGTTTACAGATGCCATGTTTAATTGTGTGGTTTATTATGCAATGCTTTTGACACAAAATAAATAAATTGTGTGGTTATGTTTTAAAAAGGGTAAGTATTATTGTTATTGCATGAAGGGAATAGCCACCCCAGCACTCAGAGGCTGGTTGCCATGGAGAAGGGGCGGAGCAAACTGGGTTAGCTGAAGAGAGAGCAGATTTTGGAGGGAAACTCAGTCTGGGCTCTGTTGAAGCTCAGGGAAAGCTGATCCTAAGTTAGGGGATCAGGGAGACTCAATTGGTCATTTTGAGTCAATTTTAAAATAAGTTTGGTGACTTATTTTAAGTAGTCTGTGCTCTGATAAGGTACAGGGAAGTCTGATTCTCAGTTGAGGGGATCAGGGAGACTCAAGAGTTTAATTGAATCATTTTAAAAATAAGTTTGGTGACTTATTTTAAGGTAGTCTGTTTCCAGATAAGGAACAGATAGGCTGTGATTGGAATTCATAGGGTGACTGCAGTTTAGCGTAGTAAAGAAAGAAGTGACATTTTAAGAAGTTTGAATCACCTCATTCTAGCTTTGCAACTGTCAATCAAAGTGCCTCTAAGTGAGAATTGTAACCATTAAGCTTGTGCCTCAATAAACGTGTTATAATTCTCTCAAACATCTCAGTCTCTGTCATATAGACACACATCAAGAATAAACAAGAAGAAGAAAGAAGAAAAATAAAATTTTAAAAGTCTCCTCTCTAAGTAGCCAGGGGCTAAATCTTCCAATAGTGGTGGCAAGAGTTGATAATCGCCTTGGCATTTGGTGGCAGCATTATAAAACCTCTATAATTTAGTGGCAGCTTTTAAATAAAAACATCTTTAATAACTGGTGGTAGCGGATATAACAATGATAATATAAAATATAATTAATTAATAAAAACAACCTCCACCTCCACATCTCCGAAATCGGTGTCAGAAGTAGGATTGTAAAAAAAAAAAAAAAAATCTCCCCCTTTCTGACATCATTACATATGCCAATCCCTAAGAGTACATAAAGTATGCATTGCTCGCTACTTCTGTGCCAAGCTATTGCTAGTCTTGTGGAGAGTGCCACACGCCTGATACCAATGCTTGAAGTCAGAATGTAAGAAAGTAATATATTGCACAAGAATGTCATTAAAGTACCATTCTAATAAAAGAAAAGGAAAAATGAATTCATATCCCCATTTGCATTTATGTAATGTTATTTTCCTATAACAGCAAGTTATAGAAAACACATTTTAGGTAATATTGTGCATGAAGCCAACTTTGTGTAACTCAAAAAGCAAAGGTATTGCCACCTCAGCTGGCGATATGGGCAATTTCAGATTTTACAGTATTTCAGATTTCTGGATAAGAAATGCCTTTACCAGAGGCAGAAATAACATGAATGCTGTTGTCCATTTCCTCCCCCACCTGCAACCCAAAACAAAACAGGTTTTGTTTAACAAATTAGCAAAGAAAGAGAGATATTAAACAGAGTTCTAGAACTAGAGAAATATTCACAGGACACAATGATAGGACTCAGATTACCACGCTAGCATCCTATGAATCCTACCACTGGAAAGTTCACGAGGACTCTGGAATTCTCCGCAACATAGTTCTAGTTCCTTGTTATTCTATAAATCTCAGAATTCCATTGGATGCAGCCATGGCAGTCAAAGTGGTATCAACAACTTATAATTAATTATACAATGTGAGAAATCTCTAGCTGTCCTTTTCTTCTACATAATTTTTGTGACGTACTTATAACAAACTGTTCTATGTGGCTCAGACCATTAGCAAAACAGACTTATATTTGCCATAAAGGCAATTTCTAAAAATTATTTCCACAACAGTCATGGAGTTCTATTTTGGTTGATGCTGTTGCATTCCTTTGACGGTGGCTGCGGACCTCGTGAGGGTTTTGAAAGAGGCATCACAATGAGCTTGTTTTGCGAGGAGCTGCCTGGTCTCTTGCACTATGCCCAGCATTCTGATCCAACAGTTATAATTAGTCCTCATTGATGCAGTTTCCAAGGCAACAGAAGTGAAGGATCAGTTCTTAATGTGCTGATATCATAAATGGAAAAGATGCTGATGCTAATATTAATCTTCAGAATTCTGAGCTTCAAGAGGAGGAAATAGCTTTAAGGTTCAGAGCCTGTGAAATTTTAGTAGACAATTTGAAGAACTCGAAAACCTTAATTTTCTAGACTGCTGATCTTGGACTCCCCCAGCCTCTGTGGCCAGACTGAGGGTTTTGTGCTACCTTGAGGGTTATGAGATTTATTGCCCAAGAAAGTGACTTTTTCAAATTTTGAAATCCCACTCTTTTTATAACCCATTTGAAAGCTTTTATTATCTTCTGAGCATTGTTTTTACTAGAACTTAGGGATGTGCTTTAATGCTTTTAATGTAATGATACTTTAAATACCTTATGAAATGTTATTTTTTTGATACAAGCCATTGTTTCACCACTGCAGATTGTACCTATCCCATGCATAACTTTTGGAGGCAATTCATGATTGTCTCCAAAGAGCAGGGCTAGAACAGCAGGTTAAACCGCCAACTATAGAAGATCCTGCCGACTGGAAGGTTAGCAGTTGAAGCCCAGGTCAGGGTGAGCTCCTGCCATCAGCCCAGCTTCTGCTTATCTAGCAGTTCGAAAACAACAATATAAGTAGATAAATAGGTACCATTTTTGCCTGAAAACATGGCACAAAAAACTGGCCAGGAAAAGAGTCCATGGATGACATATTCATTGGCGTGGAAAACGAAACAACAGCACCTCCCCATGGCCGAGTCGAGCACAGCCGGATGCCAGAGATGAAAAGAGGGAAGCCTTGCCTTTGCTTATGTACTGTCTGTCTTTGTCAATTGTATAACGGCATCGAATGTTTGCCATATATGTACCTGTAATCCACTCTGAGTCCCCTCGGGAAAGTAGAGCGGAATATAAATATAGTATACTATTATTATATTATTATTATTGTGGGCTTTCCTTCTGGCGATGAGCCTCTTATGTGTTTAGTTAAGGTGGTCTTCCAATGGCAGGAATTCTGTGCATCTCCAATGCCTTACTAGCCTTGAAGAATCTGCTTATGCTCTTGTGACTTCTTTGAGAAGCCAGGATCACCTCCATACCTTGATGTTTACAAGAAGATTATGAGCTGAGTATTAGTGATCAAAATTATACTGTCTTGACAATTCCAAATGTGAGATAATGAATGAGAAAACTATTTCAAAATAAACTAAATGTTGATATATATACTTGCCATAGTACTAGTTAATTAATTTTGGTAACTTTTTGTGCTCACAGTAGCTCAAATTTACCCATTGTTACCAAAAGATGAAAATCATAAGTACAGTAGAGTCTCACTTATCCAACATAAACGGGCCGGCAGAATGTTGGATAAGCGAATATGTTGGATAATAAGGAGAGATTAAGAAAAAGGCTATTAAACATCAAAATAGGTTATGATTTTACAAATTAAGCACCAAAACATCACGTTATACAACAAATTTCACAGAAAAAGTAGTTCAATATGCAGTAATGCTATGTAGTAATTACTGCATTTACGAATTTAGCACCAAAATATCATGATATATTGAAAACATCGACTACAAAAATGCGTTGGATAATCCAGAACGTTGGATAAGTGAGTGTTGGATAAGTGAGACTCTACTGTATTAACCTCGTGCTTGAATGACAATTGCTTAGGTGCCTCTCACTCTTTACAAAACAGACCTTATTGAAAATAAAGGTGCCACAGCTGAAAAGGCCATTCCCTTCCATCTTGTCTTTGAAAACCAAGAAAGAATTTCTGTGACAGATTTCAAGGAGTTGACAGGTTCAAAAGAGAAAAGGCAGTCCTTCAATGAAAAACCGAGCTCTCTAGATGTGCATTTGGAACATGGATCATAAACACCTATCATACACTCAGTGATAATATATATATTATATTATAAGTACTAGGTTTTCATGGTAATGTCTAGACATTTTCTATCTGTTAAAAAGATTGCAGCCCTGCTGTTGACGCTGACATCCTGATTTCCTGACAGCCTGTTTCCTTCGATTCCTAGAAACAAGGAGTGGAGTATTTTTAATGCTTTGCAAAGCTGTGCTGATTGCAACATTCATAATGCTTTTATACTTCAGCCAAATCTTAATGTTTACCCTAATTTTTGTAAATATACATACAGAGTTCTGAGTTACAAACATCCAACTTATAAATGATTCACTATTAAGAACAGGGGTGAGACAACAGGAAGTGAGAGAAATCTACCCCTTGGGTGTGAAATTCACTTCTGAAAGAGTTATTGTAATGAAATGCCTAGTTATAATGTAGACTTTAAATATGTTTGTTGATGTTGGGACTTGACCTACCTTATAGGGCTCGCGTGTGAGCAGCCATTTTGTGGTTCTCAGGGAGCAGCAGCACCAGGAGAGGAGCTATTTTGCATATGAGAGACCTGATTGGTTGTATGCAAATGAGCGGATGCCAAGATTTGAAAGATGAGAGAGTCAAGGATGACAGTTAAAGAAAAAAAGGAAAACCCAACTGAACATTCTATGGGAGTTGAAGTCAGTTAGTAAGTGAGGGAGTTAGCTGGAGGGTCATGATAGTTTGTTAGTCAGTAAGTAAGAGAGGACATTAATAAAAGGTGGTTGGAGAAGTAGTCAGAAGAATAAGTTATTTGAAAATCTGTTTTTACGTAGTAATATAGCAATCCTTTCTATGAAAAAGGAAAAGATTGAAGAAAAGCTGTACTAAAATGTTGTTTCTTAACTACTAAGTATTTATACTTTTGTACCATTATGCTTTTGCCACAAGAATGCTATAAATAAGCTAAGTTACTGTTTCTCTTTAAATAAAGACTCTTTCTCAGTATCCTGAATATAATTCAAGAAGTCACAAAAGGTGGAAGAAGAATTAAACAGTCATTTATTTCTTTGGTTGTACATTTGCGTAAGCAGATAGCCTGACCTCTTCCTGACTGTTTTACATTTTTGATGAGATAAATAAGCAAAAGGGACTCTTCCACTACGCAACAAGTTGGAAGTACCTCACATATTTAAATGTTGGCAGCGGAGGGATAGCCAAACAAACAACCCCCTTGCCTGAAAGTTTTATGCAGGTGTCACCAAGGAGCGGGTGTGCGTCCCAGTTATTATCATGGGGAAAAGGTGTCTCCATTGAAGCTTTCTCACCAATCCTTGTTTCCACAACAAGCCATTTTTTTTTAAATGTAATTGTCATAGGGGAAGAAAGTGAGGTGAAATCTTCTGAACAAAGACACAGATAGCAAAACAAATGCCACAGGGGTGTTAACCTTTCCCTGTGATATTCAAAGCTGGAGTTACATTTTTAAAATGCAGTGTCCCCCCACTTATCGTGGGGTTACATTCCAGGACCACCCACAATAAGTCAAAATCCGCAAAGTAGGGACACTATATTTATTTTAATATTTATACATTATTTTAGTAGCTATACACATTTTAAGTCATTATCAACCAATTGTGTGTTGATAAATTGCCTCCTTCTCCTCCTGTTGTCGCTTGGGCTCCTTTTCTCTCCCTTTGGCTTCTCCTTCCCCCTTTCCTTAGGCTGTAAATTGTAATTTTTTATGATTTATAATAGTGTTTCAGAGTTTACTGAAAAACCGCGAAACAGCGAATCCGCAAAAAGTGAACCGCAAAGTAGTGAGGGAACACTGTATACCTGTTCTGACTTAACAAAACCTACAAAACCTATTTTGTTCGTAACAAGGGGGCTGCCTGTAATACATTGTGTATTGGAGCTTTTGACAAAAGCCATGCCAAATTTGAAGCAGCACAGCTTGGGATGGGATGTGTTTGTGTGGCACCAGTAATTAAGAAAGTCTTTAGACCCATGAGTGGATATAGAAAATAAATAAATAAATATCATCTCTTTCTGGCCATTTTGAATCACAAGAAATGCCCTTGATGAGCTACTGTTTCTCAGTATGACCTATTATTAAACATGAATATAGGATTACTTTTCCTTCTTCTACATAGAGAGTGTGTATGTTGCACTTTCAATGGTTATAGAAGGACTTGCCTAAATATTCTGTTTTATTAAGTTTTTTTTTCTTTTAAACCCTTGACAAAATGATTTGAAAGGCTGAAACAATAAAACTTTGAATGTTTGCACTGAGGGAGACATAGTTTTAAATGGGATTTTCATGGATTGTAAATCCTACATGTCCTGATTTGCAGAGGCCTTTGTTTGCAGAAAATGCTGGTGTTTAGAGATGGAGCTCCCACAGAAATGATAAATTCATCAGGATGGAACTGGTTAACTAGCACTCCCTAATTTCCCAGCCTCTTGAAGTCTGTGCTTGAAACAGAAAAGCAGAAAAGTGACTCATTAAGACAACCAGGGTCAGAGACATGAAAGCATAATTGTGTCATTGCTAGTGTGCCGTCCGCCGGACAATAAAAAGCTATAAAACTGAAACGTGCTGTCCTTTATCCGGGCGAACTGCAAATCCCTATAAGCTGTCCTATAGATATTGAACGACTGAGTCTGGATAACTTCAAAAAAGGATGTTTATTCATACAAGGTTGTAAACCTGGCACAGATCTTAAAGTTGCAGAAAATGAAACAAATTTCCATAGGTTTTAGTTGCAGAATTATCCCTGGTTCCAGAAGGCAAAGGTGATTATAAAACCACTATACCCTAATCACGCTGTCTATATTAGAAGGAGAAACTCTTTCCTTCCCTATCTTTACAGCAAAGATTAGTTCTAGAAGCGATGGAATAACTTTGCTCCTCTAACTAGATTTCCTATTCCAGATCAATATAATTCAATACTTATCTAATTTGGATAGGCTTAGATTGGCCTGGTTTTGAGGATGATTTGTCCCAGTTAGCTTTGCACAGCTCCAGCACGTTGGAAGACTATAGCCAGAATGAAGCTCCAAAATGGAGACTAGACCCTGGTAAAAAGGGCGGTCCTAAGATGTTGCACTCTTTGACCAATCACTGCAAAGAAAACTGCAGCCAGCTCTTGCAGATTCCAAGCCACCTTTCCTAGGCCTTTGCAGCCAGAGGCTCAAACAAAATGTAAAGGAGGGAAAACAAACAAACGACCAATAGGTAAGGCAAACCATCGTCCTGGGGGACGGAACACTCCCCGCTAAATTCCCAGGATGTGGGAATTTACCAATCAAAAACATACAAACACCTTTGTATACACAACAATACAACAGTATAAAACTTTAAACATCTCCAATAAGCAACACGAGGTCACTAATTGGTCTGTCCAGGACAGACATTTTGTCCTTACTATGAGTCTTTACTTGAACTTTTCTAACCTTACCGTCAGGGCAAGGAAAGGTCTTTAGTATAATGCCCATAGGCCAGGCATAGCGGGGCAAGTCTTTGTCCTTTGGCAACACAAGGTTTCCCACCTTGGCATTGTCCTTTGGGTTTGCCAGAGTCTTCTGGTTGGAAGCTGGCTTAAGTATTCGGCCTTCCACCTCTTCCAGAAGTGGTTGGCTAAGGTCTGCACATGCAAAATTGGTGCCACAGTCCGACCAAATTAACTTAATTGGCCCTCTGAGGGCTACAAACTTTTTCAAGGGATTATGAATGATGAAGTGTCCATTCCCTCTGCAACCTCTATATGGACAGCTCGTACTGACAAACAAGTAAACAAAACCGCACATCTTTTGTTATTTACAACACCACCCCTGGTTTTCCTAGTGACAACCTCCCATGGACCAAACACATCGATTCCCACATGGGAAAAGGGGGGGTCTGTCAAAGTCCTGTCCTGAGGTAACTCAGCCATCAGCTGACTCTGACAGTTGCGTCTGAGTCGCCGACATTTGACACACTTAAAAATACAACTGTTGACCAAACTTTTAGCATTTACCACCCACAGACCTTCATTTCTAAGGGCTGCCTCAGTTAGAGTTCTACCCTGATGATGGATTTTCTCATGGTAGTGACGAACCAACAACAAAGCAATATGGCTATTGGGGGGTACAATGATGGGGTTCTTTGTACACACTTTGAGTTTAGCCTTAGCTAACCTCCCTCCCACTCTTAAAATGCCCTCCTTGTCTAGAAATGGGTTTAACTCACGCAAGAAACTCCGGCTGGGGGTGTCAAGCCCTTGTTCTAACCTGGCTATTTCTAGACTAAACTCATGCCTCTGAACTGACCTGAATATTACTCCCTTAGCCTTCAACATGTCCTGAACTTGCAAAGGCTGACTATCTTTGCAGACTAAGCGATGTATAAGCCTAGCAACTGCTCTAAGAAGACTGTGCCATTCCGGAAAACGTTCAAAATGGTGTCGTTCCAGACAAGATCTTTGGCCCATCTTGATTTCTGTGGTTGTCTTGCAAACTTTCACCTCTGCACTTCGTGAGACTTGAGCATTCATAATATCCGAAAACCTTTGCTCATCTTTCGAGAGCGCTGTGGCTTCGTCTCTCTCAGAGACTTTGAAGATGGAGGAATACTCTGGAGTTATTGCTTGGCAGTAGACTGAGATATGACTTAGGCAACTGCGCACAAGTGTAGGACGTCCACCTTTAAGCACCTGTGCTTGATTGGAGTCCAACGACGATGGTGGGTGCATCTTGTTTATGCACACTGGGCCTATGACTGTCCAGCCTAATGGCAATTGTTGTGCGATAGGTGCACCTGGAGGTCCTTTAACTTGGTCGTTCACACAGAACAAGCTCGGGCAGTCCGAGCCAAGCAAAAGGGCAATGTCCACATCTGGCCGAAAGGCTGGTATAGCATTCTTTAACCGTCGCAAATGTGGATGAGCCTCCACAACTTCTCTAGTTACAATTTGTTTTTTGTTCCGAGGGATGGAGGAACACTCAATCAGGTCTGGCAACTTGAACTGTCTCTTCTGGTCGCAAGAGGAGACAACAAAGCCAGATGCTATGCGACCCTGCAACTTCTTTTTTCCTGCACATGTAGTCATGGTGTAATTGACCATCTTGGTTTTAAGGTCAAACATGCGGAAGAACTCTGGAGTAGCTAGGGAGGCGTCGCTCTGTGAATCCAGGGCCACATAGAGTCTCTTTCTAAGCCAAGGGCTCTTGGCTGGATATACATCCGCTAGGCAGATAGGATGACAAACTCTTAACTGTTGCGAGTCAGAACACAGCTCTGTACAGGCGACTGCTGAGACCTCCACCTGCATCTCTGGTGCGGCTGGCTTGTCGGTGTCTTCGACTGCTGACTTTTCTTTTGGTGAAGCGTTCTCTTTGGGGTGGGAGATGATATTGGAGTTGTGCATTGCGGTGCAATGCTTGAGGCTGTTGCATTTCTCACACTTGATGTTTTCTTTGCAGTTGGATGCAAAGTGTGGAGTTGCTCCACAGCATCTAAAGCAAATTCCCTGCTTTTGAACTAGCTGTTGCCTTTCTTTGTATGTCTTTCTACTAAACTCCCTGCAGTTGGCCAAGCTGTGAGGCTTTTGGTGAATAGGGCAAAGCAACTCTTTTACCTCCAACCTGGGTTCGTCAGTCTTGTGTTGAGTTTCGACTGCCTTTACGCTGACAGGTCTATTGGCCTCTCTAGGTGGTTTCTTGTCCACTTCAGGTGCCTTCTCTGGCTGGGTCCCTTGGTATAAGGTGGGGAGGCCCGTCTGTGGATCATTCCTTTCTCTGGCTGCCCTGGTGATGAACTGGACCAAATGAGAAAATGGAGGGTATGCCTGGGAGTGGGCCTCCTTGTAGTTGAAGACCTCCTGTCCCCAGCGTTCTTGCAAAGTGAAGGGCAGCTTGGTCAAGATCTGCCTCTGGGACAGGTGCTGATCGAGGCACTTCAAACCGGGCAGTTCTGGATTCTCCTTGGCCGACTCTAATTCCGCAAGGAGATCGCTGAGGTCCCACAAGAGTTTGAAGTCTTTGAGTTTTAAAGCTGGGAACCTTTGGAGCTTGTCCATAAGAGATGCTTCAATCTCTGTACTGGCCCCATACCTCTGCTGCAACCTGGCCCAGGCCTTTTCCAGGGCTTTGTCGGGATCGGCTACGTGGGCTGCGTAGATCTTCTTAACTTGTGAGGATGAGGCTGGGCCCAACCATGCAGCCAGAAGAGTCAGTTCTTCCTCAGGCAATAACTTTAAGTCTCTGATTGCTCTCTGGAAGGTGGCCTTCCAGAGAAGAAATTCCTCAGGCTTGTCCGAAAACTTTTCGACACCCTTGTCCTTAAGATCTCTTCTGGGACTTCTGATGATGGAGACAAGCTGGGACTCCGGCGTCGAAGGGAACAATTGAGGAGTTTGCTGTTGTGGAGTGGACTCCCACCGTGTACCTTGCGTCAACCTTTGGCCTCTTGGAGGGATGACATCGACCACTGACGAATCGATGGTTCCCTGTGCAGCTGTCTGTAGGGGCCAACTAGCACTCGGCCTTGAGGCCCTGATTGACTGACCTAGGGTTTTAGCAGGAGGCACAGGTAGCTCGAGCAAGGGTGAGCTCCCCGCTATGACGCTCTGCTCTGCAGGAAACTCAAAAGTGACTTTGGGGCCCTGCTCTGGGTAAGGAGAGAAGTCTCCCTGTTCCTCATCCGAAAACTGGCTGTACATGCTGCCAAGGTGCGCAAACACTTTGGCAGAAGGGTCCTGTATTGGTAACTGGCTTACATTTTCTTCTGTGAGTGGCTCAGTTAGGGCCTTGGCCAAAGTCTCAGCCCTTACCCTTTTGGCTGCGGCATCCATCTTTATTCTAAGCATCTCTATACGAGCCTGTTCTATTTGCATTTCGCTTTGTCTACGGGCCTGTTCTATTTGCATTTCGCTTTGTCTTTGGGCCTGTTCCATTTGCATTTCGCTTTGTCTACGGGCCTGTTCCATTTGCATTTCGCTTTGTCTACGGGCCTGTTCTATTTGCAGTCGTTGCTCTTCTTCTTTAAAGGGAAGGGTGAGATCAGCTGCCTTAGCATCAGCCTCCGCCCCCGCTACCTTGCTCTTTAGCTCCAGACGTGCAGCCTCCTTAATGTGCAAGGCAGCTAGGGAAGAGATGGCACTCCCAGCAGCAGAAGACTTGCTAGAGTGGCTGTGTTTAGACGATGCACGCTCCCTTAGTTTAGATACCTGGCTAGAGCGGTTGGACTTAAGACTAAGTGCCACAGCAGGTGATTTTAAAAGATTGGTCTCATGGCTGCATAAGGAAGCTAGGATTGCCCTCACCCTATTTTCTTTCTCATTAGTGTCAGCTAAAACACTCCCTATTTCTAACTCTGAATCCTTGGCGTTAATGCGCTCGAGGACCTGGACTATCTTAGACACTAAACCCCTCCAAAGACCGAAGGCTTCTTCGAGGTCTGTCTGTAATATGGCTGGCACCCTTGTGATACCCAAGCTCTCTATTCTGTCCATTAATGTTGTGATGCGCTCCCATGCCGAACCTAACCTCACATGGAGGAGCTCCTTTTCGTCTATTAGATGGGCTAGCATTTTGGCTGAAGGGTGCTTTATCCTTTGGGGCCTTTCATTCCTACTTTCAGCCTCAGAAGGAGGTACGCCATCTGTATCATCTTGAAATTGCATAGACATTATGTATTCTTAATAGCAAGTAAATTTACAACAAAGGCAAATGCAATATACCTGCAAGTAAATTTACAATAAAAGCAAATTCAATATATAATACAATTCACAGCACTTAACCATAGCAATATATATCACTAAGTAACTATACTTTACAAAGATTGTGACCTTTGGCGCCAGACTTTGGTGGGCAAGCTGCAAAATGTCAACTGACAGCAACTTGCCACTTGATACCTCCCTTGCCCGAGTGACGTAAACTGCCAAAATGGCGACTTCGCCAAATTTTCAAGCACCTCGTGCTCTGCGGCTCGAGGCCTGCCGCCGAAGGAGCACCGAGGCTGGCTTTGGAAAGGAGGAGAGAAGAGACGCCTCCTCCCCGCTGTGAAGGGAGGTCACCACCGCAGGTCGATGAAGCAGGTCACCACCGCAGGACGATGAGGCAGGTCACCACCGCAGGACGATGAGGCAGGTCACCACCGCAGGACGATGAGGCAGGTCACCACCGCAGGACGATGAGGCAGGTCACCACCGCAGGACGATGAGGCAGGTCACCGCCGCAGGTCAATGAGGCAGGTCACCACCGCAGGACGATGAGGCAGGTCACCACCGCCGGACCATGAGGCAGGTCAAAGCCGGCCGAGTGCTCCGGCCGAACTCCTGATGAAGAGGCTGTCAAAGCCGGTTGAGTGCTCCGGCCGAACTCGCAGCAGCGTTGCCAGGCCTGTCCAGGTTCTAGCCTGGTTCTGGTGGGCTCCACGCCTCAGAGCCAGCCAAAGAACTGTCGCTGGTGCTCCGCGGCTCGAGGTCTACCGCCGAGGGAGCCCTGGACGTTGCTGGGAACTGCACAGCCTGTGCAAACCCAGAAAGCCACTGGGCTACGTGCGCACACGCGAGCCAAATAGCAAGGAAATAGAGCCCCACTATTTGACTCCTTCAGGTCTGAGAGCGGGCTCCACTGCCTCAGACGCTGGTAGAGTCTTTAGGTATGCAGACTGAGCTCAGGCAGAAAAGCCGCAGCCTATACTAAAACTTCCTAAACTATAAAAAACTATAAAGCCGTGCAAGCTAGCTGAAGCGGAAAAACCGCTGATCGACCTCAAAACTGTGCCGTCCGCCGGACAATAAAAAGCTATAAAACTGAAACGTGCTGTCCTTTATCCGGGCGAACTGCAAATCCCTATAAGCTGTCCTATAGATATTGAACGACTGAGTCTGGATAACTTCAAAAAAGGATGTTTATTCATACAAGGTTGTAAACCTGGCACAGATCTTAAAGTTGCAGAAAATGAAACAAATTTCCATAGGTTTTAGTTGCAGAATTATCCCTGGTTCCAGAAGGCAAAGGTGATTATAAAACCACTATACCCTAATCACGCTGTCTATATTAGAAGGAGAAACTCTTTCCTTCCCTATCTTTACAGCAAAGATTAGTTCTAGAAGCGATGGAATAACTTTGCTCCTCTAACTAGATTTCCTATTCCAGATCAATATAATTCAATACTTATCTAATTTGGATAGGCTTAGATTGGCCTGGTTTTGAGGATGATTTGTCCCAGTTAGCTTTGCACAGCTCCAGCACGTTGGAAGACTATAGCCAGAATGAAGCTCCCAAAAGGAGACTAGACCCTGGTAAAAAGGGCGGTCCTAAGATGTTGCACTCTTTGACCAATCACTGCAAAGAAAACTGCAGCCAGCTCTTGCAGATTCCAAGCCACCTTTCCTAGGCCTTTGCAGCCAGAGGCTCAAACAAAATGTAAAGGAGGGAAAACAAACAAACGACCAATAGGTAAGGCAAACCATCGTCCTGGGGGACGGAACAGCTAGCCACTGCCTATTTGCCATCCTGGTTGTTAGAATCATAGAAAGTCAATGAAAATCTGTATTAGCCATATTAGACCAATGAAATAATTGCTCTTTGTACACCAATGAGAACAGGATGTCTACGCCCCACACCACTGGAGAAAATATACTGTTTAGCATTGAAAGGACCAAGGCATCGACATCTCCAGCCCACCCCCTGTTCGGGTATCAGCCAGCATGCCAATGCCTTGAATCAAGAAATCAAGAAGATCTACAGAGATTTTTACAGGAACACCTCAGCAAGCTAGAGTCCAAAAGTGTTATGTTTATTCATATCATGATCTGATCACCATGCTCAATATATCTCATATGCATGGGTGTATTGGGATAACGATACAAAAGGTTTGCTAGGGTAGATCCTCTCTCAATCTGACTCACCCCCCCCCCCCAAAAAAAATTATCAAAATCCTGGCTACAGGCCTGGGTCCAAGGCACTCTCAGAAAACGTTTACTTATGGGGAAAAGGCAGGCTTTAACTACAAAACAGTGGTTTTTAGGGTCATGAATCATAATCGAAAGAGGCCAAAAATATAACCCATTCTGGAGCAGGAAAAACAACTTTGAAACATTATTTTTTGAGCTACAACTCCTAGAACCCCATGCTAGCAGCCCATTTGGCAATTTGAACTTTTACTCATTTACGCCATGTATTGATAGCTATATCTTTTTGCCTTGCAGAAAAGGCTTCCTTTTATTGTTGTGCTGAAAAGGTTTAAGATGAACCTCATTATTGTTACACAATGGGTTGTTTTATGCATAATATGGCTGAGTAAAAACTGTTGAATTGCTATGGTTCCTGTGTTATACTGTATAGCAGTGGTTCTCAACCTGGGGTCCCCAGATGTTTTGGCCTTCAACTCACATAAATCCTAACATCTGGTTAGCTGGTTGGGATTTCTGGGAGTTATAGGCCAAAACACCTGGGGACCCAACAGGTTGAGAACCACTGCTGTATAGTATCTGAATAATCAAATGATGCTCCATTTATATTTCCAAATGAGGCAGAAAAGTTTAGCCAAATGACTTTTTTGTTATTGTTATAGTTACTGCTCTACGCCTGCGAAACGTGGACTGTCTACAGACGTCACACCAAACTCCTGGAGCGTTTCCATCAGCGTTGCCTCAGGAAAATCCTGCAAATCTCTTGGGAAGACAGGCAGACAAATGTCAGCGTGCTTGAGGAAGCAAAGATCACCAGCATTGAAGCGATGCTCCTATGCCATCAACTCCGCTGGATTGGCCACGTTGTCCGAATGCCCGATCACCGTCTCCCAAAGCAGCTCCTCTACTCCGAACTCAAGAATGGGAAACGGAATGTTGGTGGGCAGGAAAAGAGATTTAAAGATGGGCTCAAAGCCAACCTTAAAAACTGTGGCATAGACACTGAGAACTGGGAAGCCCTGGCCCTTGAGCGCTCTAACTGGAGGTCAGCTGTAACCAGCAGTGCTGCGGAGTTTGAAGAGGCACGAACGGAGGGCTTAAGGGAGAAACGTGCCAAGAGGAAGGAGCGTCAAGCTAACCCCGACCGGGACCGCCTTCCACCTGGAAACCAATGTCCTCACTGCGGGAGAATATGTGGGTCAAGAATCGGTCTCTTCAGCCACCTAAGAACACACACCCAAGATACCAAGGTTGGAAGACTATCGTCCTTGAACGACGAGGGATCGCCTAAGTAAGTAAGTAAGTAAGTTACTGTTATTTGCCATTGACTTCTGATGACGCAAGGAATGAAAGCTCTCCAAAAGCCTAGGCCACCAGTAGTCCTGCTCAGATCTTGCAATCTTTATTCCATGGCTTCCTTGGCTGAATCAATCCTCATGTAGGAGTGTAATCTCCCCACTCCCTGTCTTCTACTCAACCAAGTTTTATCATATTTTCCAATAAACCACTTTGATACATGATACATATATCCAAAGTACACTGCCTGTAGAAAAAAAAGGTTGGTACAAAGAAAAAGAGCAGAGGGGGAGATTAAAAGAATGTGAACAAGTCTGTTAGGCTGTGAATGTTTAGTTGTTTAGCCTAGATTTAATCAGCCAGGCAGGCATCCATTGAAAAAAATCATGTTTATAACAGTCTAGCTCAGGCATGGGCAAACTTTGGTGGCTGAGGGGGAAAAGGAAAGGGCCTGAGGCTGCTAGGAATTTTGGGAGTTGAAGTCCAAAACACCAGGAGGGCCAAAGTTTGCCCATGCCCGATCTAGCTCATGGCCAGTTACTGTAATGAGTCCAGGGGATGGTCTTCTGCTCTGAAACCTTCCAAGGGCTTCATAAACAGTGCATAAACACACAAACTCAAAACAAAATGGAAGCTCATTTTGAAAAACAACTGTTTTAGGATCTTGAACAGAGCAAGAGGCCCCTGCAATTTATTCAAAATGTGATTTACCACTGCTGTAGGTTTTGGGAGAGCAATTTACACTTTGTACGCAGAAGAAATGGTAGTCCATGAACAGGAAGGATTAAGGGCTGCCGAAACAACTTTGGAAATTCAGATAGGACCACATGAAGCTCTAGGGCTGGAGTTTACCCATGAAGATTGGCCGTTTCAGGTAACGCTGGCTAAATTCAAAGTCTCAACCCTTCCAGTCGCAAGTTCCAGCACTTCATATTGCCCTCATATAATCATTTTGCAAAGCAAAATAATTTCCGTGAAGTGCATGAAATAAAAAGTTCCACAATAAGAGACGTTTGGAATGAAAAGGTTGGGAAGTTGTTATTGCCCTTGGCTTTTCAGAGAAGTGGATTATTTCAGGCAAGAGACTTGGAGTTATCTGTTGTGAATCTAAGTACTTCACAGTTCTGCAGTGCCCTGAATTTCCTAGAGATGAAATTCTGAGAAAAGGAGGGGGGAGGGAGGGAAGAGTTTAGTTCCTTAGCAGCATTAAATTAACAGAAGCATTTGTAAACTAAACAGGGGAGCTTTGAAAGCCTTGTCCTTTTACCATTTCCTGCCTTGGAAAAAAAATCTCACTGTTGAACAGATTGGCTTACAGGACTTTGACAGGTTGCCATGGAATAATTCTATTTTTCACTAACACAATATTTTTTAAATATCACTTTTAATTAATGTTGCACTTTTGCTAAAGATTCTAGAAATCTGCATTTGCATGAGAGTGAGAGAGAGCCACTTAAGGCTGAACTCTTCCATTCAAATGAAGTGAACTCTAAGTAAACAGGCATCAGTTGGATAGTGAACAAAGGAAAGGATGTTTATATATTTAGAGACAAACAGCCATGGCATGCTGAAGAAAGAGTCAGGAAGAGAAAAAGTACAAATCTGTGTCCACTATTTCATAAGGGGTGGTGACAAAGTGAGCTAAAATGAACAAGGAGTAATACAAGTTAAGATATAAGGAAGATCATCAATACATACTTAGGTTTTTGCTGTTGCACCAAGGATAAAAGCTGGGGTCATTCCACATATTCTCAGACTCTAAATACCATAAGCCTTAGCCAATACTGAGGAACACTGGGATGTGCAACTTATAGCTATGGTGGGTAGCTGCACAATTTCCATCCCAGTGTCAGATGTTTGAGCATAAGCTTCAAGAAGATCCCTGTTCCTACATCTAAAATCCATTCTACATTTAATAGTTATTCAGTTAAAATGTCACAGTTTTCTAATGTTAAAAACTTAAACATTCCAAAGTTGACTATTTGTATATTCTAGTCAAATTCCAAAAGAAGGTAGGTTATCTTTTGCTGTACTCATGTAGGGAAAATTAACAGGTAAGTCACTGTAGAGTACTTAGAGGTTACAGCACAAGACAGCCACGGAGAATGATTTCCACCACAAGGATGAGGGATTAAATCTTCCTTTTCCATGTACTGCAGTTCTCAACAAGATCTAGCCCACCCAAATTATGTTACTCTAAAAAAAATCTGAAATTCTTGGAAGTGATGACATTTTCTGTCATGTTAGAGCCTTATAACTAGCCCCAAAGCATGGCCCAAAACTACTAATTTGAATTATGGTATCTGATTTGTCATATGGACTAGCTGTCAAAAAAGCAATTATTTTGTGCAGTTTTAAAGTGTACACATCACACCAAAACATGGCCACATGGAGGCACACACACACACACACACAAATACAATCTGAAACTGTTTTGTTCTTAATTCATGATGATAAATATCAAGCAATCAGCCCAAGGGTGAGAACCAAAGTATGAAGAGACAATGAGAGTTTTGCTTTGAACTTCTTTAATTCCTAGACAGCACTTACGCAGTTCCATTCTTACATGCAGCAAGAGGAGAGCGAAAGAAAGAGACTCTTCAGCATTCCTGATGACGTCAATATTTCTCAGAAAAAGGAAAACATAACATTCTTAGTAGGGATAGAGGTAGCACCTTTCCTGGAAAACAATCTTTTACAGAAAACCTTTGATGCTGTTCTTCAGCAAGACCGTTCCTGCCCCTTGAACTTGAAAGCTTTATGTTTAACTAACACTTTAACTACACGGAAGAAGTTTTCTCCAAGTACAAGTCTTTATCCTGATTCTGATTGCACATTAACAGAACTATCACCTGGTATTTGTGCTACTATTTGGATTAGCTGTGTTGACAACATTTTTGAAGTATTCATTGATATTATTTAATTAGTGATTACAGCAAGGAACTACCCAATTCTGAGCATATTCTCTTGGGTGAAAAATTCTTTGTTCAAAAGGCATTATTTTAATAGTCATACCTAACATGATTGTGTGATATGTTCTTGTTGTTTTGTGTGCTGGTAAATAATGTGATGCTTGGGGTTGGAAGTATTTCCTCTTTAAGATGAGCATCCTTACAATAACTTCAACAACCTCAACAAGTCATTTGACCTCAGTTTCTTTAATGCTAATAAAAATAGTCTAATGCCAAACCAAAATAAACCGTATGTTTGCTATCTATCTATCTATCTATCTATCTATCTATCTATCTATCTATCTATCTATCTGTTAGTGAGAATTATTCACAAAAAGCTTTTTTTTTTAAATGAAAAGTCTCACCAAGTTTCAGGCTTGTTGGTCATTCACCCACTTATCCCTGTCTGTTTGTTTCTTAAGACATTGAAACAACATTTTATAGTTACCTTTTTAAAAATAAATAAATAAATACAAATAATCAAATTTATAATCAAAATAAGATGAATTCACAAAATAAACTGAAAAGGAAAAGTGAAAAGGAAAAAAAGGAAGAAAGACACATAAATAATACTTAGTAAGGATTTGATGCACAATCCTAACTATAGTGACAAGAAAAGTTAAAAAGAAAAAAAATCTACCATTACAGATACAATAAAATAAAATAACCCTACTAAAATTACTAATGACGATAATCACAGATTATCACATAGTTAGATTTCCTGTTGTTCAAAAAATCCTAACATTTTACAATTGGTTTTCAAAAGTCTTAAATTGGTTTATCCTTTAAAACTGATGTTAGTTTGGCTATTTGGGTGAACACAGCAACGTTATTTGGGTTAACTAAGCAACCTTAAGGATTCTTCCATTATTGATTTCCATATTTGAGCAAAAATATTCTTGCTGCTGTGGTCAAATATCGAAGAAGTAGTCCATATCTACTCTCTAGTTTGTTTATATTATCCAACAAAAAACATTTCTAGTAACATTACAAAATCTACCTTCACAATTTTGGGAGTTAACATATAAATCTTGGGGATAAGTACATACAAAGTAAATTTCCAGCTTCTTATGAGTCAACCACATATGAAAGAAGGAACTTGCTTCTTGATTCTCACATTGTGTCAGAAAACTGGCTAAATAAAACTCTCATTACAATATGTACAAGATTAATAGTTTTAAAAATGTTTCTTTCAGCAAAATAATTTGACTCTAGCAACCACAGGCACAATATCTGTTTTGCTATTGGCAGCAATAACACTATGAAAGAATAATTAATTAGATATATCAATCACAAGAAACATTCTTCACTTAGTAACTCATACATTTAATACCTTCAGGATTAAGATTCTTAAATATCTCAGCTCTGGAAAACAAGGAGAAGAAACCCCAGATTATAGTATTAAAACAGAATTTTAAAAATGTTTAAATCTAGTGCAGAAACACAACTTCATCATTTGTGACAATCCAATAGGAGGTTGGTTTTGGTTTTCTAAAACCTGCCCTGAATATACCACAAAATATAGCTAATGTATGAATCTTATTTAAGTGAGGCTTCTGAAAAAATATAATTCAAGGATCTTCACTCAATTCTCCTACTTCTTTAATAGATTCCTGAACAAAGACCAATCTTTGTAAACAGCTTGTGCTCAAAAGCTAAGGTGCAGAGAAGACTCTTTTCTGAGCAGAAATCGTCTCTGAACATTATCACCTGAATACTGTGGGATGAGATATTTAATAATATCCAGGAAAGCTAAGAAATAATAAAAATGGTGTGATGCAAAAATCTAGCACACAATTGTCTACATTAGTATATAAAAAGTTCCAGGCCTTTATAAAATACAGAAATCTCATGGGTTTTAACAGAATGGACATGATTTGATGAGAGACGCTGCTAATAAATGAGTTCCAATATGTTATGACAGCAAAACAAACAGAAAATATGAACCCCTTAGTTGCTCCAAATATTATCCTTTCCAATTTGGCTATTACATACCTCACACCTGCAATATATTCCATTTTCTTTTAGAAATTATTCCTTGCTGCAATGAAGTATCTTCAAATTATTTATTGTAAGTTTAAATATTTTTCATAGTATAACTTTTATATTTCAAGTTTAAAGAAAAGTTAGGGAGGGGAAAGACACAACTCCGTACACCCTGATAGTGAAAATAAAGCACTGTGATGAAAAACATCAGTTTTACAGTAGGGAAATTTAGCCAAATAGAAGCATAATTGCTTTGCTCTAGAAAGGAGAATGTGACCGTATTAAAAGAAATGCTAGCACAAGACTGCATGGTTTACACACAGGGACACACAAGACTCAAATATTCAGAGCTAACATTGCAAACTACAGCTATATAGCAGTATGAATCTGCCCCAAATGGTTTTGATTATATTTTCCTAGAAATATTTAGAGAACGATAGTATTTGTTTGACCTCAGGAGCTCTGAGTTTTGTTATGAAGCCTCCCGTCTCACTAAGACAAGGCATTTGGCTGATGCAAACTTAGCATCGGCCAAAAACCTTGTCTCAGTAAAACTCCAAAACACAAGTTACAGGAGATCACATGAATAGATATTCATTCCTCTGTTTTGCAAAAAGCAACTCATATTTTACGGAGAGATGTGGAGATCTCCAACTAATTCATATTTAATATTTATTAGGTACTGAATATTGATAAATGTGTCAATCATGAAATAGTCCTCATCCAAATAAGGAATATTTCATGTACAGAATTAAAATTTACTCAGTGTGGATATATATTATTTTCAGAATTTGAAAGCAACATGTTACAATAAAACCTGTCACTATAACATGCTTTAGATATCGATGTTATAGTGATGTATAAATTCTCATAACATTAACGTATCATAAGCCTCCAGTAACAATTCTTATTTCTTAAACATTTTAAGGGTTGGGAAATGTTGGACATTTCTAGTTTTCTTTTTTTAAAAAAAAGATTGAAACAAAAATTTAACTGAAAAAAGATAATCGCATATAATGTGCAATGTATTATTATTATTCTAGTATTAAGACTGTATATGTTATGGCAATATCTAAAATATCAGATAATGCTATCATATATTGCCATTTTACATAATATCTTACTGGCCTCTTTTTGTCTAACTCTTTATCTTCACCATAATTCACCATAACTCAAATACTGTTCTTAGGGGGGTTTTATCCAGCTCCCTCCTCCCCTTCCCCGGGCGGCGAATCCTCCCTCTTTCCAACCCTGGCCGCGCCTCCCACGCTGCGTGGGAGGCGGGGCCAGGGCGAATAGCATGGGAGGCGGGGCCAACCCTGGTCCAGCCTCCCACCCAGCTTGCCCTGGCCCCGCCTCCCACGCAGCGTGGGAGGCGGGGCCAGGGCACGCTGGGTGGGAGGCGGGGCCAGGGCGCAGGAGGCGGGGCCGGCGGGGGGCGCTTTTCAGCACCCCCGCTTAATATTTAAATTTATCTCCGACCGGCCCTGATCCAGCTACACCTCTTTAAACTATTTTAACATTTCTGCCCCATTTAAAAAAACTAACAGTGTTTTTACTTTTTAATGATTTAATGATTTTTCTCAAAAGACTATTATAGTTTAAAGACATGAAGCAGAAAAAAATTCTACATGAAATTTCAGTAGACTATTTTGTGTCAATGCTAGTTTAAGTTACCGTAATTTTATATCATTCAGTCGATTCCTCTTTGCTTTATGGAAATGTAGAGTTTATCCTCAAGACAATTTATTTTTCAAATAACATCAGAAAAATTGTCTCCATATTTGGAGAAAATAAGATATTAAAGCAGTCTCTGGTTTGTACAAACAAGTGGAAGAAACACACAAATTGAGAGCCTTTAGTTTCTCATTCAGTCTTCCAACAGAATCTCCAGCATTAATAATGGCTTAATAACACAATTGGTATGGTCAATACATTTCACATAAATACGCAAACGCAAATGCATACCCCATATCTATGGGGCACTAGGTTATAATAGCCCATGAAAGCCTATGGTACAATACACATTTTTAAGGAGCCCCAAGGATGTTGCTACGACAGATTATCATGCCTTTCTGTTGTGTGCTTTCATGTCTTTTCTGACTTATGGAAACACTAAGGTGCTATAAAGTGACCCTATCATGAGGTTTTCTGGAACTGAGAACGTGTGATTTGCCCAAGGTCACCCAGCAGGTTTCCACAGCCAAGCAGAGAATTGAAACCTAAACTCCAGAGGCATGGTCTCTATGAACCATCACAGAGTTTAAGATGTTCTGGGGAGACCCTGTTCTTGGTCCCACCTCGTTCGCAAGTGTGGTTGATGGGGACGAGAGACCGAGCCTTCTCAGTGGTGGCTCCTCAGCTCTGGAACTCTCTCCCCAGTGAGATTAGAACAGCGTCCTCCCTCTTGGCCTTCAGAAAGAAAATAAAGACACGGTTGTGGGACTAAACTTTTGGCCAGTGCAAGAAATAAATAGGTAATATGTGCAATTGACAATTGGAACGGCCCCGGTTTACAATTTTGAATCATGTGATTTTAATGTTTATATTAGGTAATTTAATTTTTGTCTTAATGTCTAAATGTTTTTTATATCTTATGTTTTATGGTCTTATTGATTTTAAAATAAATCTCTGAAATAAGAAGCATACTTTATTTTTAAGACAGCAGCTCGTTGCCCCTAAATATACTATATTGTTGCATAATATTTTTAACAGCATTCATAACTTAAAATGTTTCATAAGAAATTGGTGGGCAGCATAATACCCACTAGCACAAACAAGGCATGCAACTGATTGCAACGATAAAGACAATTATATAATATTATATAATCTGTGAACCCTTCCTAAAGATTGATTTGTTTTGCTATAAAAGGCCCTAGGATAAAATATTTGGATCATGTGCAACTATGTCTATCCAGATTGCATGGTACAAGCAATATAGAAAGGTGAAAGGTGGCTTAGTCCAGCTCTGGTAAACTGTTTTTCCATGTCAAGGATATGTCTTATTCAGCTAACTAAGTCTATTGAGGTGTTATAAACTGTGTATTTGTCACCTTTTGGACAGGTTTATTGTCAGCTTTCCTGTATAGTTGTAATAGCAACAGAAAACCATTTCCCAACATATAAATATTTAGGAAAAGGCTCGGTATTTTAATCATTGACATGAAAAACTATGGTGCACATGATTTCCCCCCAGAATTTGAAGCTGGGCAGGATGTTATTTTCATTCAACTGAATGCATTGTGTTTTTCTGCAGGGAAGATTAGGCTGGCCCCAACCCTGCCTGCTTTTATTAAACAACTTAAGACATAGTTCTTTCAGTGTGCTTTCAATTAAACAGACACTACAGACCCCTCGACAACTATGCTGCTATTTTTACACTTTACCTCTGGTCCCACCCTATCCTGCCCCTAACACCATCTTAGGTAACCTTGGAAAACTTGGCCAGGCACTTTATGGAATACCTAGTTATCATGCACTTTGCTCTGACCCCCCTTTATTTTGTCCTTTTGGTGGTTGAAATTGAGATTGTTTTAAAACTTTTAACCTCGTCTTATGTATTTATATATAATTGTGCTTGAACTTATTTTGATTTTATACTGCCTGTTATTTTATTGTTTGTTTTATATTTTAACTTGTATACACTTTGTCTTTTCTGGGCTTGGCCCCATATTAGCTGCCCCGAGTCCCTTCGGGGAGATGGTGGCGGGATACAAAAATAAAGTATTATTATTATTATTATTATTATTATTATTATTATTATTATTACCATTTCACCTGCTGAGGAACTTAGCACCAAGAATTTCCCCAAAGGCTCCATAACAATAATTAGACTGAAAATCATGTTTGAACTTTTCAGTGTCACCTGATGCTTTAATTAGATTGTTAGAACAGGTGGCTGCTACAAATGTATCCCTTTTTCTTGGAAAGAGGAATATAATCTGCATGTTGAATATTTATTCATTTTCTGGACAAATCCAGTGAAAGACAAGAACAAAACAAGGAGCTGGCAGCAGTTAATTATGATTCTCTTCCAGTTTCCTCTAAAAGGATTACAGATGACTGCACAAGTCACATTAGATTTTGGCATGAGTTTATTCCTTGGGAGCCAACTGTTTGGGTGAAAACTACCAAGAAATAAAGAGCATTGGAGATGTACTGCTAGGAAAACAAGGGTTTTATGGAAAGTTACAGTTTATAAGGCCTGTTCTGATCCACATAAACCAGGTTATGTGGTCTATTTTGATAGAAAAAAAATGTGATGTGGAAGAGGCAGAAGAGGAAATTTGATGGTCACTGAACAATGTTTTGATCACAGGCTGTGTTGTAGCTGGCAGTAAAACACTTTTTGCGAGAAGGCCACACTCATGTTTGTGTTTATAAGCAAGCCAGCAATCCCATTTGAACTACAGATTGTAATTTCAGGAACTGAGCCAGTATCTACTGAATCCCAGCAGTTGCAGAAGTGTCTCTACGTCATCATTGATCATAAGAGATGACCCGGATCAGAGTTCAGGGATAAAGAAGGCACACTGTGCGTGAAGGTTTGTACTTGTTATCAGGGAATATACTATTCTTTTGAAACTCACTCTACTATAAACACTCCCTGGCCATTAAGCCTTCCCTGAGTTCCTAGTTTTTTAGATTTTGTGTATGTTTGAGCAAAAATACTCAAGTCTCATGCTGCTGGTTGCCTAAAGCACGAGGCAAATGTGGACACAGCTGCTTATTCCACACTTATAAACAATCACTCTGCCAACAAATAGTTTCAGGTGTTATTAAAAATCAATTCCAGGTAGGCAAGCTAAGCAGTGATAGAATATCTCAGTGTTAGACCTTCATTTGACAGTGTAAATATAAGAGAGCTATCTGGTTTATGAAGAAAGTTTGTGGATTTCCAAGAACTCTTTTGCATTACCATAATTATAGCAATAGGTTTCCACGTTAGCTGCTATAGCTGCCTCCCATTGGAATACTGGAATTTGTAGTTTGATTAAGCAACAGATCCCTCTGGCTGAAAACTCTACATATCCATCCCTAAATGGCAACTCTCAGAATTCCACAGGATGCAATTTCCATCAAAGTAGAAGAATAGTTGAGTAGAGTGGAACTAGACTGAGTTCTTAATCCCAAATTACCCAAGTGGTTCGTGAAGAACAGAAACAAACCAAAAAGCAATTCTACCCCCCCCCCCCCACACACACACACACACAAACACTGTACAAAAACAGTTCTGAAAAAATGTATTTTTATAATCAGAACATCATCCAAATTAAGGAAATGGCAACTATGTTGGCTTTCATCTATGTCAGTGGTTCTCAACCTGGGGTCCCCTGATGTTTTTGGACTACAATTCCCAGAAATCCCAGCCAGTTTACCAGCTGTTAGAATTTCTGGGAGTTAAAGGCCAAAAACATCTGGGGGCCCCAGGTTGAGAACCAGTGATCTATGTACTGATATGCTTGGATCCCAAAGTTCGAGACAACCTCTTTCAGTGATTTCATGTATATGTTAAATTGCATGGAGGTCAGAACCAAGCCTTGAATGACCACATGTCATAGACCAACAGCCAATGGGATGACTCACTTCTATGGTGGCTGGCTTTGGCCCATTTATAATACAGCCGCTGTCAGGACCCAGGCTGCAAGGCACCAATAACCATACACAGAGGCCAGAATCTATCTAATATCTTTATTGAAGGAATATATAAAGTTAATAAAAGCAAGTGTATGAAATAGTCCAGGAGTAGACCTTTCAGGAAAGGTCAAAATTAGTCCAAGAAAACAATGTCCAATATGAAATATTAAGGTCCAAAGTTGTAATCCAATAACCGAAACACTCACCTTGCCAGGCAAGGTGAGGGGAGATGACAAGGTCCTTTAGTCCATGAACTTGAGCAAGGCTAGGAATTAACTTGATACTTGAAAACAAGGCTTGAATCGTGGCACAAGGTAACGTGGAACTGGAACGAGGCCCGTGGAATTACTTGGTAAAATCCGTGAAACAAGGCAAGGTTTAGTCCTGGAAGGCGAGGCAAGATCCGAAGGTAAACAAGGCTGGGAAGCAGGAGCGAAGGCTTGAGAGCAAGGACAAGGCTTGAACAGGAACGAGGCTTGAAACGGAGCGCGCTGTCCAGACACAACTCGCTCCGGAGGCTGACGAATTGACTCCGCGAAGTTACTTCGCGGGTAAAACACCTATAAAGAGTCTAACTTTCCCGCCGAGAGCAGTTCTCTGGGAACCAGAAACGAAAGCTAATCTCTGAGACCAGATGTTTGACTCCTTAAAGATTCTCATGGAAAGCAGGCTTAATTGGCTAAATTCTTAGCAGCTATTCTAGCACTCCTGCGCGAGGCCGCTTCCAAACCTCTCTGTTGTTTACAAAACTCATGGCGAGAAAACACAGGAGATGTAGGCTCAGGGTTTGTTTGACATACTTCTGGAACACAACTCTCTTGCAGGTGCAAGGTTCCCAGATCTGGCTGGGAAGAATCTGGCTGGGAAGATTCCAGATCTGACTGGGGAGGTAAAAAACCCAAGTTTTCTTCTTCATCAGGTATCACCATGTCATGAGCAGGACTACAAGGCCCATGAGCCATCACAGCCGCAGTGAGTGTCAATTTCGAATCAGGTGTAATTTTAGAATCCACCATTTCAAATATCTTCAACTTATGAAAACTCTATGAAATACCTCCAAGATAACCTAAAATCAACAATTCTGCTCAGACCCTGTAAACACAGGACTATGTCTTTCCTAATTGATTCAAACCATCACATAGCCTATTTCTCCTGCTGACTTCCTCTTTACTGAACATTACCATCTTTTTTCCAATGGGTCATGTAATCTCATGATATGGCCAGAGTGAAGCTGACTCATTTTGGCATCTAGTGAGAGTTTAGATTTGATTTGATGTTAGAATCATGTATAAGTCATTTTGGCAGTCCATGGTATGCGCAGAACTTTCTTCCAGCACCACATTTTAAATGAGAGTTGATTCTCTCCCTATCAGCCTGAGAGAACCACTCTCTAGGAATTTCTAGGCCTTTCTGCATAACTCTAGGATCAACTTCTGCTGGAAGCTGACCACAGAATTGCACTAAGAGGTTTCTAGAGAGAAGAGTTCAATCAAATCTGTTAATAATCCAATCCACAAGTGTCAAATCCATAAATGTGGAGGGTCAACATCAGCCCCTCTATATCAGGATCTCAAGTAGGACTGGCAAGAATCTTTCTCCCCTGTAGGGTAGCTTCCTTGTTTTTCTTTTTCTAGCATAAAGAAACATCAATTATATAAGTGCCCACAGGAAGATGAAGACATCGACAAAAATTTATCAGGTTACTTACCTCAGTATGAAACTTTGGTTCAAATAAATATGTTTAGAGTTTAAGGGCAGAACAGAAAAAGGATTAAAAACGTTCTGGAGAGAAGCAAAATAGGAAAACATTCCACTGAAAACTCAATTTCCTCCCACAGCACACATTTTCCACTTTATAGCAACACACATTGTGATTGTAGTAGCATGCTGTTCCTAGAAAGAACTGTACTTTCCTGCCAACAGCTATAGCTTTTCTTAGGAATCATAAATATTATACAGAGGCTTTTAGACAATTATGCCTTTGTCAGAACTGGCCACACTAGAAATAAATCTTTTCTCGAGAAGTAATCCTACTGTGTGGTTGGCTAGTATTTGACATGAAAATGCTTTTTATAGTCACAAGGTAAAACATACCGGTTTAACATCTCAAACAGGATGGAAAAGGCTCAGAAGTCTTTTCTCATTTATAGCTACAATTTTCTAAATAGGTTTATTATGATGAAAAGGCTGATACAAGCCTAGAGGCAGGGTGGGGATATTACTAAGTCAAAATGTCACACTTTTTTTCTGCAGCTTTTTGATATCTGAACCATTATAAAAATATTTGATTTCTCTAAATTTTGACCACTCAAACAGCATGGGATAAGTCCAATCTCATCTATACCAGCTTAAACTGAAGTATTTTAATTAGATAAATGTGGTCTTAAACCAGACAAGTTTGGCTGAATGGAACTCACTCTGTTTGTGTAATACAGATTATCTGGATATCTGAAATGCCCTAAAATCCAAAATTGCCCATATGGGTGGCTGAAATAGCAACATGTTTGCTTTCTGCTATTTCATGCACAAAATTATTTAAAATATTGCATATCATATTACCATCATGCATAATATAAGTGGATCACACATTTAGACTTGGATTCCATCTCAAGATATATCATTATGTATGTTATGGTATATCAAAATCCAAAAAAAAAAAATCCCAACTGACCTCCAAAATACTTCTGATCCCAAGTATTTTGGATAAGGAATACTCAACATATACTGTATATACTCGAGTATAATCCTAGTTTTTCAGCCCTTTTTTAAGACTGAAAAAGCCCCCCTTGGCTTATATTCGGGTGAGGGTCCTGATTGGCTTATATTTGGGTCAGCTTATATATGGTGCATTTATTTTTTTCTCTATTATTATTGGTATTATTACATTTCTTATTTTTCTCTATTATTGTTGCTACTATTACATTTATTTTACTCTATTATTATTATTATTATTAATACATTTATTATTTCACTTTGATATTATTATTATTATTATTATTGCATTTATTATTTTACTCTATTTATTATTACATGTATTATTTCCCTGTATTTATTATTATTATTATTATTATTATTATTAGTATTAGTATTATTTTACTCTATTATTATTAAAAGGATACATAAGCACATTTACATTGAAGAAGATGAGAATAATGATTTGATCAGAGTTGGACAGTCTTATCTTAAATTTGAGCTTTATGTAAATATTCAAAAACATTTAACCTACTGATGCCTCAATTAATGTAATTTTATTGGTGTCTATTTTTATTTCTGAAATTTACCACCCTCGGCTTATACTGGAGTCAATGTTTTCCCAGTTTTTTTGTGGTAAAATTAGGTGCCTCGGCTTATATTCAGGTCGGCTTATACTCGAGTATATACGGTATATTGTTTTGTAACTACAGTATCTCTTGTGTCAGTTATATCTCTATTTTTTAAAGAGCATTGTGTTTTAATGTGATGGTCCTTAATGAAAACTAGGATTACGATGGGAGATGTAACTAATGAACCTCCAACCATTAGACTAAAGAGAGAAAGAAGCATCAGCAGTCCCTTGTGTTTAGTAGTTTTGTTTCCTGCCAATGGCCAGCTTCCTACATTTCCAGAAAAGTATTTTGCTGTAAGGGCATACATTCTTGGTATGCTGGAACAAGAACAAAAACAAAATTCATGTTAGCTAAGTCTAACAAAGAAGAAATATTCTGAGCGTATCTAGTTGCTGTTTTAAAGCAGCTTAAAGTGCCATCACAACTGCAGGAATTAAGTGAAATTTGATAATTTGGTGCTACATGAATTTTCTTGGGTATACCCATAATGTTGTCACAGAAATTGACTATTTATTATTAAATTTTAAAATGATATAATAAAGTATCTCTAACCATTTAAATATTAAGTAAGAAAAGATGCTACAGGAAACAATCAACCATGATGAATACTGGAATGTCCACATATTGCAGGACTGGACTTTGGACTTAAATGGCATTCTGAGAAATATTCATTTATCTGGCACTCACTCACACACGCACATACGTGTGATCCCAAAGGGAGCAAATGTTCCCATTACACAAATAGGTGCTGTGTGAAATACGCCTCTGCGAGCATCAGATACGCTCAGTAAATGGCTATGCACCAGTGGTAATGTTCTCTCATTGCTGAAACAATCAAGGAGAATGTCCTCACATAACCTTAAAAGGAATGAGGATACAGATACAAGAGTATTATACATAGTACTATCATCTAATTAAAGGTTTTTTCTTTTGCTTGTTTTCAGATTTGTTTTTTTCTAAGTATGAAGATCTGGTGGATTTCAATTCCCTTTTTTGTCAGACAATGAAAGGAAAAACATCTACTTTCCACAGCAATAGCATTAGCTCTTTTCATATACAGGCAGTCCCCGTGTTACAAATACCAGACTTACAAACAACTCATAAGAACGGGGGTGAGACAACAGGAAGTGAGATAAAGCTACACTTAGGAAGGAAATTCACTCCTGAAAGAGTTATCATAGGGAAAAGGTGTCTCAACTGAAGCTTTATCACCAGTCCTTGTTTCTACAACAAGCAAAAACTTTCAAAATCTAATTATCCCAGGGACAGAAAGTAGAGTGAAACCTTCTGAATAGGAACACAGACATCAAAACAAACACCACGGGTGTGTTAATCCTTCCCTATGCTATCCAAACCATCCAGATAGATAGATGGAGTGAGTTACACTAAAAATGTAACTGTTTCGACTTACAAACTCATCAAGAACAAACTGACAGAACCTATCTTGTTCTTTTGGAAAATGGCATCCATAGCCATTTGGAAAACACCATTTGGAGATCATAACTTTTTAGAAAGGCATGACCTTTCAGAGAAGAGCCAAAAACCCTTTATAGTAGAATCTTCTCTTGTGGTATATAACCAGATATAATTATGCAAGGCAATGGTTTCAGTTGTTAGACTGAATAACCAATTATCTCTGATCAGCTGGGAAAACAGAGATTTGCCAGTGCATATAAACAGCAGAGCTCTAGAAGTGTTTTTAGTACCCAAAAACATATACTCTCCCATAAAACAACTTGTTTTATATCATGTACTCAAGAGACAAAAACAAAGTAGACTTGGATAAAAATAGCATATTTGGTTTACTCACAACGTTTATGTGTTCAGCTTGCACAGGAGGTACAAAACTTATCAGTCCAGTTTCAGATATGATTGAGATAATTCTCTGTGCCATCCGGCCAGGGCATCTCTCTTAATAACAAAACAACTATCAACAGGTCACACTGCCAAAATGAGAGAGGAGAGAGAGCATGTGGTCTGCAGCCCCTTTTATAACATCTCAGGAACCATACAGTAAAGGAAGCTGCATACCAGAACATACATACAGGAAACAGTAAGAAACAGGATAATAGATAAAACATTACTAGAGAAGACTTGAAGAAGATTGTCATTTCCAACAGCCCTTCTCAATCGATCAAGCTGATCACTAGTCCCATCTTGATACGTGGGTCTTCAAAACTCTGTCTTATTTATTTATTTACAGTATTTATATTCCGCCCTTCTCACCCCGAAGGGGACTCAGGGCGGATCACATTACTCATATAAGGCAAACATTCAATGCCTTTAACATAGAACAAAGACAAAACAAACACGGGGCTCCGAGTTGGCCTTGAACTCATGACCTCCTGGTCAAAGTGATTCATTGCAGCTGGCTGCAGCTGGTTGCTCAACAGCCTGCGCCACAGCCCGGCCCGGTCTTGGCAGAAGCTTTGTCAAAATGTCTGCCACCATCTCTTTGGATGGGCAATAGGTGTTGCATTGGAGCCCTGAAACACCTTTTCACCACAAAACACATTCTGACCAGGTAATCCAGTAAATAAAAGTTTATTAAGAGAAGAGTATATAAAAATAAGCAAATGTAAAAAAGCAGGATCAAAATTCAAAAAGTTATTTCCAAGATAGCCAAGATTTCAAAATCTTTTCAAATACAGTCTCAAGAGTCAATACACAGATATATCCATAATCATGATAGCATGAATCCAAGACAGACAACCTATGCCACACATGAAACTAGAAACAGGGACAAACTTAAAAACTTGAATACCTAAATTCAAAAACGTAGGACCAGGAACCAAGAGCTGTTCACCTGAATACAATGTTGCTTTCACAAAGGATCGTACCAGCAGAAAACCACTTAAAAGGCCTCAATCACTCCCATGACATAATTCCCCACACACCTGCTTTTCTTCTCCTTATCTTTAAGTCGATGGGAAAAGCGAGTCTGTCTCTGTTGTATGCTTTGCCTCCAAAGTTCCAAGCACATTGATCTTGACAATTCATCTCCCACATTGCTCTCAGCCTGCAGATTCTGGCAGATTCTTATGAGAACTGATATTGCTTCCTCCAGTCTCATGGAACTGCCAGGAGATTCCAAAACAACTCTCAGGCCACTTCTATCCTTCTCTGGGCCCTCCGAATCTATCTCAGCATCCCCTTTCTCACTTTCAGAGCATTCAGAATCTGACCAGGTTACAATAATAGGTCATTTTGATAATCCCCTCTTCCACGAGTTTGCATACGTTATAGTACTTGATATTGATGTGCTTTGTTCATAACATCATCTTTTTGCTTTCACTGAATTTCATATAGCTCTGTTTATCTTTAATTAATTTTAAAAATTAATTTTAATTAATTTTGTTCATCAATTCTGAAATCATTCAGTAGCTGGTCAATCCATACCAATTTTCTTCTGCAGTAGATTGATCCACTATTTCTTGCTTAGACTTGCCCATAATAATAATAATAATAATAATAAAACTTTATTTATACCCCGCCACCATCTCCCCATGAAATAGATCAATTATAATATAAAAACAGGAAACCACTAACAGATTTGGAGTCATTTTCATCATTTGCCCAGTCTGCATCAGTGTAGCAAATCAACTTTGGATAACCATTTGCTGGTAGTCTTAATTGTAAGTCTATGGTCTTCTTTAGATATCTGGCAATTCGTCTGATCCTTTTCAGCACGAGTGTTGACTTTTCTACTTCCAACATGTTCATAACTTGGGGACTGCCTGTACACGCATTCAGCCTATCGCATAACCATCTGATCTGTGGTACAGCAAGTATAATATAAACAGAAAATGTAAGTGTTATGTACATTGTGGCATCTGAAGAGTTAGAACAAAAACTGAGAACAGATTACTGTCCGCCCTTCACATTTGCTTAGGTTAGGGGCACAAGACTCTCACAAAAATAGAAAAACTACATATAAAAAAACCTCTGTATTTAACCTTATAGAATATATTGCTATGCTATGAATTTTAGGTCCTCTAGCATTACTCAATGGTCAACCTCTGATGGAATATTGTGTTATATCCACACAACTGAAGGCAAGAATATGCTGGCAAACTGATGTTCAATATTCCTTTAAAAGGGAATTATGCGAATAAAAGTAGTATTATCAATAGCCTTTAAAATACTTTAGAAAAAATGACTCTTCGAGTCTACAGTTTCTACAACCCTCCAGACAGCAAAAGTAGGCAAATTAGCAGTCTGAAAATCCTGAGTGTTTTATCCTAAATAGTATAATTTGAACAGAATACAACTCTGGTGAGGCTATCTGGCATAATCAATAGATTGCTTGGAATTGACCTAACTTAGAATTACAACTGTTTTCATAAAATCGGAGAGACTGCCAACCGTGCCATGACTGAAGGTCATCCAATTTTTCTTCTTACTAACTGGAGTGAACAGATTGCATACTGCAACCGAGAAAGGGTGGAACAATTACCTAAAAGGCTGGGGAGGTCATCCAAGCCAAACAAACAATCAAAAGGTACATTAAGAGGAATGTTGTTTTCAGAACATGGTTTCACTGAATTCTGACAAGTGTAAGCTCATCCCAACCTCAGGTAAGCAGGGTTTTGTGGCTCTTTAAATATTTTTTATGAATTCTTGAAATAGAGATTTAATTTTTATATATTTTAAGATCTACTAACATTTTAACCTAACACAGCACTGGGCCTCAAAGTTATTAACTGTTTTGCTCCACCTGCCGCTCTATTATGACCTGAAAAAACTGAGGTTTCTCAAATTGTGCAAAATACTCTCTCTCCAAATGCCTCTCACCCTTGAATTTGCAAGACCTGAGAAGGAACTGTTGATATATAGTGCTTTGGAGGTCTCTCATTCATAGGGTCACTATCAGTTGAAGGTGATTTGACAATAATTCACAACAAGAAAGGCCTTCACAAAGGTAGATAATTGTAACACACTGGTGACCCAAAAAGCTCCTCTAGAGCAAGGAGTTCAACAACCTAGGTGCTGCTCTGAGAATACGTATTTGTCAGGCCTTAGGAAATCAATGCCATGCTGATGAAACAGGGATCTTCATTTTGGCCACTAGGTTTCTACATGTAGGTTTGATTGGATTTTTTTTAAAAGAGAAGTAGTCAGTTGCATAAGTGGTACAGCTCCTCTTTCAGCAAGGAGTAAAGACTAAAGTCAGTCTTGCTTTCATCATGTGTTAATTATTTGGTTGGGGTGTCCCAGTTTTCTGCAAATTCACTATGTGCTGAGGGAGAAATTTAACTCTTCTTTCCTTTGGTGCGAACTTGAGAAATAAAACCCCACACCATGTATGGCAAACGGCATCAGTAAGAAAAGCTTCTACAGACAGCTTCTTTACTTTTCTAACACTAATTGTCATAGTGGGGCATATTTGTCCAGATTGCAATTGCTGGGAATGATGAAATGCTGGAGAATTTCATATCAGAGGGCTCAATCCATTTTGGGTTTTCACCCAAACATTGAAGGAACTATCTAAGGTGCACATACTTTGGGAATAAAGTTCAGCATTATGGATGGTGCATTTTAAGTGGAGACTGACTCACTGACATGAAAGCTACTAGATGCTGGGTTCAATGTCCCCCATAAGGTACACTGTATCCATTGAATACTGGGTAAGGAAACACATGCCAAATAACTCATTTGAGAACAACAACCCAGGAATTGTGATGAATCATGCAACAGAAACCTAGATTTGGCCGGGGTTTAGAAATGCAGCTTTTCAATCAACAGTATGACAGAAATTCCAAAGTCATAAATAGTTTAAACCTTACCAGTGGGTGCCACCAGCATCACTTCATTACGCTTTGCCTCAAGCTTGTCTTTCACCCATGGGAATTCTTGTAAGGATTCTAAAAAGGTTTCAAATGCCTTGGGGCCTCTGGCAGGTAGGATGTCAAGAAGCATCATGGTTTTCCTCTGATTGGTGACTTGGGCTCTTATTTCTTGCACATCACTTTCAGTTAGGATACCTTCTTGGTAAAGGTACTGCATGACAAGGCCTTCCACCAGCAGTTCTGCACACAGATCCAAGCGCAACGAGCGCAGGACCTGCTTATCTCTGGCATCCATTCTGAGGAAGAAAGAGCAGGAAGTCACCTTAGTCCTGAAAGTTCAAAGCATTAAAAGCTCTAATAAAAACATTTTAAAAACTAAGTTGCAAAAATAGTAGTTTTCCTTTCTAGGAAACGACCTATCTTTCTAATCCCTTTCTAATACTTTCAGATCTTTATTGCTGTAAGAGAGAGAAAACTCCAAGGAAAAAATGGAAAATTTTGTAAAGGTTTTTTAAAAATGTAATACAAGCAACTTCTACAGAATGTGAGTCACTTTGGCCAAGTCATAACCAAGTATGATTGCCTTCCAAGTGTAGAGTCTTGGTAGTGGGTCCGTAGACGACTGTAGAGATCTATTCTAGATATCCATGCTCTTTCACAGTGAGGTCATCCATTTCGATATAGAAGGCAGTCCCAACAAGGATTGATTGACGTGTCTTCCTCTTGACTCATTTCTCTCTTGATTGCCATCATGCACAGAATTAACCTGTTGTCTGTTCAGCACTTGTCATGGCTCTTGTGAGAAGCACATTGCAGCAGTCTCTGGCATACATAATTACATTGTCTAAGACGTGGCAACATCTCATATGTTGCAGATAAGTTTTTTCAACAAAAAACCCCTCTACCCATTGGATTGTTATTATTACATTGTATTTTTTGTTATAAATAGTTCTTAATGTTTGTTTCCTTGCGAAAATCAACAAGAATGTTATGCCTTATGTCTAGCCCATGGTTGCGGTATGATACCTTACACAACTATGGATATACATATTATACAGTATGGAAAAATTTCCAGAGATAAATATTGAACAGGAAATGTTGCCATTTTAGAAAATGGAAAAATATCTACTGGTTATGATGAGGCAGACCACAGTGAAGCACCTATAGACTGCATTTTTTCCAACTTCCACAGAGGCCATGTGTCTCTAATCCCAGTGAATGCAGAGGGCTTACTATATGCCTTACATGTCTGCCTGTCTTTGATTATATTTTGCTAGCTTAGGTGCCTGGCAATGCCTGGCATAGGGATTTTGTAATGCTAATTTTAGAAGCAGTCATAGTTTGTTTTTGGATTTTATGAATGGTCCCATTAGAAAATGCATAAGGATGTGGGTAAACTACAACTCTCATCATCCTTTGTCATTTCCCTCAAACAGCACCAGTAGTTAGTTGGTCATGATGTGTATATGTCGTCCACATCCATAATCGGTTGGGCTCGCAATGTTCTCCGGATATACGTAGACTGCAACTCCCATTATCCTCTGTCATTTTCCCCCAAACCACACCAATATTTAAAGTTGGTCATGATAGATATGTGTGCCAAGTCTGGTCCAGAGTCATCATCAGCTTTGATTGTGAGTGAACTACAACTCCCAACATCCCAGGTCAACCCTCCCCCCCCCCCAACTCCACCAGCACTTAGTTGGTCATGATTGGTATGTGTGCAAAGTTTGGTCTGTATCCATTGTCGATGGGGTTCAGAGTGCTCTTTGATTGTGGGTGGGTCCTGGGTCAATTTTCCCCAAACTCCTCCAGTATTTTTTGTTTTGGTCATGAGGGCTGTATGTACCAAGTTTAGTCCACATCCATTGTTGGTGGAAGACACAGGGCTCCTAGTCTGTTTCTGAAACCAATTTAAAGTTCTGGTTATCACTTTTTAAAGCCCTAAATGAATTGGTATCTGGATTCATAAATGATCATTTCTCCCAATAGATTCTCTCCACATATTCAGGTCTTCAGTGAAAGTGGTGCTTGATGTTTCATTCCTAACAAGTTTTGGCTGGTGACTCCTTCAGGCCTCTTTCACGCAGCTGTATAAAGTCCACATTGAAATGGATTATATGGCAAAGTGGACTCATATAATCCAGTTAAAAGGAGATATGGTGGATTATTTGCCTTGATATTCTGGGTTATATGGCTGTGTGGAAGGACCCTCAGTGCATTAGAACTCATAGGATATGGATGCTCCCAGTGGCGCAGCAGGTTAAACCGCTGAACTGCTGAACTTTCTGACCAAAAGGTCAATGATTTGAATCCAGGAGCAGGGTGAGCTCCTGCTGTTAGCCCCAGCTTCTGCTAGCAGTTTGAAAACATGCAAATGTGAGTAGATCAACAGATACCGCTCTGACAGGACGGTACCGGCACTCCGTGCAGTCATGTCGGCCACATGACCTTGGAGGGATCTACAGACAACGGCAGCTCTTCGGCTTAGAAATGGAGATGAGCACCAACCCACAGTCGGACACAACTAGACTTAATGTCAGAGGAAAACCTTTACCTTTACCAATATATTGATTGTGGCCAGCATGACTGCATGGAATGCCATTACCTTCCCGCCGAAGCAGTACCTATTGATCTACTCACATTTGCATGTTTTCAAACAGCTAGGTTGGCAGAAGCTGGGGCTAACAGCGAGAGCTCACCTCGCTCCTTTCGGCCAGCAAGTTCAGCAGCTCAGCGGTTTAATCCGCTGCACCACTGAGGGCTCTATAAACAACATTAAATACTATAAGCAAGGAAAGGGGAAGGAAAGAAGATATCTAACAAAATTGGGGAAAATATAGAAAAAGCCCTTCTATACAGTTCAAGACAACACAAACAGGTTTCCCAGGCATTTATTGTGAAGAACCCCTTCTTAATTTCCGTAAAATATGTTTACTTCCTACTCAATGACTCACTTATATGGCCATGGCCTATTTGCTGTGTTTTTCTTCTTGAAACGTCCACACAGTAAAGCATTTTTATTCTGTTATTTAAACACTTGAGGTTTTGGCATCCAATGTGTTATATCTTTGCAAAGACAATAAATGTACAGTAGCAAGAGCATGGCAATAAAACGGCAAAAATTAAAGTTCAGTATATTAAACCTATGCCAAATGAAAACCTTTCATAGGTGTTTCAATCATATAAGTAGATATCTTCAACATTGTTTAAAAAATAATAATGCAGAGGGAACGCCAGGAAGCGTGTAAATAAAGAACAATACTCAGAAAACAAGGGAATTCCAGACATAAAACAATCAGGGCCAGCTAAAACCTCCCAACAAAGGATTCACCCAAGCAGTAAGCAGCCCGTCCTTGAAGCTGCAAGGCCATTAAATGCTAATCAAGGTGGCCAATTGCTACATTAGCACTTGCCTCAAACAGACAAGAGATCTTTCTCCCACCCTGGACTTTCCACAGATGTTTAAACCCCTCTTGCCTAGTTTTCAATAGACCTCACAACCTCTGAGGATTCCTGCTATAGATGCAGGCGAAACGTCAGGAGAGAATGCTTCTGGAACATGGCCATGCAGACCGGAAAACTCACAGCAACTCAGCTTGTAAAGGCGTTAAAAATGGGAAAGAAATGCAGATAAAACCTGCAAAGAAAGCTTTAAAAGGGGGGGAAAGAAAGAAAGCAACCTTGCCGAAATAAACTGCCAATCATGAGTTAAATATTTTACGTGAAAGTACTTACAAGGCTATGCGCAGGGATCATGGATGGTTACTAAGAGGTACCATGTTTCCTGAAGGAAGAATCGCCGAACAGGAAGTGGACCGTCGCCATCTTTCTTCAGGGCAGAAGCTAAAGCTCGGACAGAAAGCAAACTATGTTGACAGAAGAGAGACGCTGCATGGCTTCTTGCTTGGACCGGAAGTTTCCGGGGTCGTTTTGACGCCGCGGGGGAAACGTGACCAGTTCCGCGGAACAAAAATACATCCATAAAGTAGGCATAAACTCAGGACTTCGCGAAGCTGTGAGCCAAGTGGAAAAGAAGGGCTCTCTACAGCTGCTTGACTCCTGTTTCGAGGTGAGGGGAGTCTCACTTTGAGAAGATGTGTATGTGTGTATGTAAATATTAATACAGTGTGTTCCAAAAGTCGCCATACACGGGGAAATGGGAAATTGTACCTTTATTTACAAACTATTCATTATAAAATTGTACAAAATATTATCTACATGTTGGTCCTTTCTTTACACACAGGAAGTCAAAATGAAACACAATATAATATGGGTTTGTTAATGTTTCCTAGGTATGGAGACTTTTGATACTGTGTGTGTACATACATATGTCCTCTATATGTATATAGAGCAGGCATGGGCAAAGTTGGGCCCTCCCTCCAGGTGTTTTGGATATCAACTCCCACCATTCCTAACAACCTCAGGCCCCTTCCTTTTCCCTCTCAGTCACTCAATGGAATGGTGGGAGTTGAAGTGCACCAAAACATCTGGAAGGCCCAACTTTGCCCATGCCTGATATATATAGAGTCATCCCAGTCTTTTAGAGTTTTCATTTTTCTGGATTTGACTAAAAATATTTTTGATTTGATTAAAAATACTCTCTCTAGGAATTTGTAGGTCCTCTATGTAGTCCCCGGTGGCACAGTGGGTTAAACCGCTGAGCTGCTGAACTTGCTGACCGAAAGATTGGCCGTTCAAATCCAGGGAGCATGGTGAACTCCCGCTGTTAGTCCCAGCTTCTGCCTACCTAGCAGTTCGGAAACATGCAAATGTGAGTAGATCAATAGGTACTGCTCCGATGGGAAGGTAACGGCGCTTCATGCAGTCATGCTGGCCACATGACCTTAGAGGTGTCTGCTCATAACGCTGGCTCTTCGGCTTAGAAATGGAGATGAGTACTAGCCCCCAGAGTTGGACACAGCTAGACTTAATGTCAGGGGAAAACTTTACCTACAATAGTCAACTTTGTTCTATCACACTGAAAGGGATTTCTAGAAAAAATACCTCTCTGACTTTGTATGTCCTCCAGAGCAATTTTATGGTTAGTTTCCGGTGGAAGTTTGACCATACAGTCATGCTGTAAGATTGAGACAATTCTCGAAATGTCTTCTCAAGTTAAAAAAAAAGTTCTTTTAATTTATGGTTTTTCATGTTCATGGGAGTCTGTCCCCTGACCCCAGAGATTGTGGAGAGATGACTGTTCTTCTAACAGGTTATAATTCTAGATTTGTTTTGTGTGTATATCCCTAACAGTTCGTTTTTGTGTGTGTCAAGAGTGACTTAAGAAACTGCAAGTCGCTTCTGGTGTGAGAGAATCAGCCATCTGTAAGGATGTTGTCAGATAATGTTCCAATGTTTTACCATCCTGTGGGAGGCTTCTCTCATATCTGGAACTGGAACTGACAGATGTGAGCTCTCCCCACTCCCCGGATTCAAACCACCAACCTTTCCATCAGCAGGCCTGCCAGCACAAGGGTTTAACCCATTGCACCACCCAGGGCTCCTAACAGTTCATAATTCTAAGGGGTTTCTTTTGGGAGTATTTTTTCTGAAAAATTCCATACTCTTTTTAACAGTTTTGGGATCCCCCTTTTTAAATGCCCCAAAAACTTACAGCAACCCACTGTTAACTGTTTATAACTATGAGATATTTATTTTTGCTTCCCCCCTCCCCCACCCAATGTATACCCTCTTTTTGTTGTAGGCAAACCTTTCACAGGTTTATTTTTGGAAGATTTGTACAGAAAAGATTGCCCATCTGCCTCTAAGGCTTAGGAAGTGTGGAGTTTATCAATCTGGGATTTATTTCCCAAAGCTCACTGTAGTGATGCCTTTATTAGACCCATTAAAATATGAGAAATATATTATGCAAATGTTAAAGCTCCTAAGTTTCTTCATTAAACATACACAAACTTCTAAGCAAATACTATTGTGTTGTGTTTTAAAATTAGCCTGATAAGTAATATCTTCTTTGTTGCTCTCGTCATCTCAACCTGGCAAAACAGCTTCATGTTTTTAACTGGTTATGGGATAAGTAGAAGTCTTTGTAATTGACAACACTAAGTAATGCATTTAATTGAATATATGTAAATTCAAATTAGTGTTTTAGATTGCTTTCTTGTAACACTGTATGTATGGGCAAAAAAATTTACAGGACTTAAAATAGCATTCATGTTGAAAGCAACTATAAAGTAAGTGGGTATTTAAAAAAAGATTTGAATAGCAAGTACTTGTGATGAAAATAGTTTCAGTACAATAACTTTATTTGTGGTCTTCATTCCATTTGAAAAAGCTCTCAGATTATAAATGTCTCCTCAAATAATTTCCTTGTTTGTTTTATTTTTCCTTGAGCTTTCAGGAAGTATTGAGTCTTCTTTCATCTTCAGTTGACTATCAAAATGATACCTATCCTGTAATTTTTATAAGTACTTAAATTTTTAGAAATTAATGGGATGTTTTTAGTTGTCTGATTTGTTGCATGGGTCTGTTTTTGGTTGATCCAAAGATCTTTAACCAGTGATGAGTCACTTAAAACGGTCATTACAAAGAAAACTCAATGCACACTGAAATAATAGAAGTACCTTGAGTGGCAATTGAAAATAATGGGGATAAAGGTAAGCTTTTTTTTCCAGTTTAAGTGCTACAGATTTAGAGGTGAACTACATGCCAGTTAATGATAATGCAAATGTTTGGCATAATGCAAATGTTTTACAACTCTCCCTCATCTGTATTTTATTATTTATGCAGAATTTTAATGTCATAAGTTTAGAGCTGTGTCCTTCAAAAATGACATACAAAGGAAAATTAGTAGCATGAACAACACAGAAAATATACTGAGAAGCTGTCCTGAAATACAAAGCTGATTAGTGGTAGTATTGAAAAGGAAGATTTTGGCAGGTCATCTGAACACATGGAAAGAAGATGTAAGGCATAGCCCAGCTTTTCCAAACCTGGTGTTTTTTAAATATGTTGCACCATGATTCCCAGAATCCCCACTGGAGATGGTACTTGGTTTGGGAAGGCTGGTTTAAGCCAAGAAGGATTAATTTTATATTCATATTTAAAAATGTGTTACTTAATAAATGACAGAGTTATGACTCTTACCCAGTTTGACTGCATGCTGTTTCCTTTCATAACTCATGGCAGCGTTGGCTTCCAAGACAATATATTAAATGTCAAAAATGTGTCCGGTGTCACATGTGCGAGTCACATCAGTTACTACTTGCTCTCTAGCTGAACATGCTCACTGCATAAACTCAGATGAATATATATCTGGGGATTGTGGCAAAGTTAGAATTAAAGCTGCACAACTTTGCTTTCATTATATGCAAATCACATATCTTATGTAAAATTTGCTTCCAACTGGACTATGTTTTGATTAGTCCCTTTGAAAAAGCATAGTACAAAACCATGCTGATGGCTATGTTACTGGAATATATTATCCAGTCTTCCTACCTAGAAGCTCCACATTTTACTGTCAACATAATGTATAATGTATAATACATCTAAATGATGTCATACGTGATTTTATTGTATATCATTTAAATGCATTATTGATAGCAGTGGTTGTCAACCTTTGGTCCTCCGTGGATTTGGATTCCAAGTTCCATTGGCTTTGAGGAGTTGAAATCCAGAATATTCAGATCTAATAACTTTTCAAACAACAGAACTGGGAACAAATACATAGGTTACAGCATCATTCCAAAATTATTCTAAGCTTTACTTGAAACCTGCAATGCTTCCACATTCATGTTTATTTTAGGGCCTTTCTCAGGACCTTCACTAACCTTGATAATGGGCTAAAGAAATGTTAATCTTGTATTCTCACATTTTCTTCAATGCTCTTTTGGGCCAAGCCATCTCATCCTTTTTGTTACGGATTGATGATGATAAATGGAAGCTCTTATGTGTGCCCGCAGTCCAGAGTCACCCGCAGAACAATAACATGCCACTCAGGTTTGCAGAACAAAAATGCAGGAACTTTACTGATTCCAAGAAATCAAAAACAGTAGTATTTACAATGGTCCCTCTGATCACTTACAGAAGTCCACAGTCATAAATGGTCCTTTCTCAGTCCACAAATCTGCTTCAGAGAAGAAAACAGTCCTGGTTCCTCTCCCTCTTTTCTCAGCAGCAAACAGGCCTCAAAATAGCAAGGCCTCTCTGAGTATACAGTATATATACTCTCTTCACCAGCAGTACTCTCTTCACCAGCAGCAGAACAGAAACAATGTCAAGTCAATCCCCAGGCCTTTGCAGGCTCAGCCAATTGGCTTCATACACTTCATTTTCCAGTTAACACACATAGCACAGTGCCTTCGCAAACCATGGCACTTTTTACATCAAGACTAGTTTACGGCTTGAATTTTTCCTGTTCTTGAAAATTCCATGTTGCATGCTGTAATGAAATTTAGAGCAAATATGCTAAGCATTCCATTGCAATTGTGCAGGGATAATCAGAGAAATATAAAATCAAGTCTACTAGCAAACATTTTTTTCGTGGTTACAAGAAAGCAGAACTGGTGACTAGATGCTTTGAGGTCGTTGAATCAACTGAAATTGCCATATTTTCACTCAAGTCACGTATTGAGGAGGGAAAAAAACCCAGCAGATACACTGTGCCTTTGATCTTTCCTTGTGCTAATTCTGAGAAGGAAGAAGAAAACTAAGGAGAGGAATATGTAATGGAAACATTGCCATTCTGAACGAGTCTATACTAGATTGGCCTGAAATAGGACTAATATTAGTGACACTCTGAAAGTATTTAGAGCTTTTAAATGTCAAAGATGCACTAGAAACAGGAGGATATGGACAGAATAGTAGATAATATTCTTGACTCAATGTATGTCAGCATAAGTAACTCTGGTGTGCTTCTTCAAAACACAAAGCACCCACAAAGAGTTTGGTGACATTCCAATAAGTAGTTCTTAATTACACCATTGTGGTTATGAAACAAAATGGCCTACCAATAATACGGGAGTTTCAAAATTACTGGAATTTGGCTTGATGTCAAATTTTGATACAACTGTTGATTTATTGTGGGTAGGGTTGATGATATGCCAGAGATGAATGGGGAACCCTATATGTTGGTTAGTTAGTTAAGAGCAGTGCTTTGGTGTATATTGCTCAATTGCTCCAGCTCTTGCATGGGAAAGACACAAAGCCAAGGATGCAAGCTAAGGACATTTAGTGACTCCTGTTGCAAGTGAGAGAAGTTGAGCATGCACGCCAGTGGTTTTCTGATTTGTGTCATCTGAACTAGGTCACTAAGTGATGTGCAACTAGTTATGCCCCAGCTTCACTAATGTGTCTAAAAACTCTGGTAATTGTTTATTTGACAGTTTTTAGACATGTTGATGTGAAGCTACAATATAAAATTATGGTAATAACTCATTTTAATGAAATGTATACATACTGAAATAACTATCAATACAGTATTTTACAAATTATATGTCTCTGGTAGGGGTTGTTACAGAACTAGATTATGTTAACTTTATTGCTGTACTTAATTCAACAATTGCTTGGTGTTGTCTGCCTAAATGGTAGCAAAAGTGCTTATCCACTGGATAATCCTTAGCATCTAAAATAGGTTTTGAACGTGAGAGAATCAGTTTTTCAATTATCACTTATACTTTGTTCTACATTGCACATTCAGGTTTATTGCACATTTAGGGTTATTGTACAGTGCCTGAAGTCAAAACAAGAGCCAACGGACTACTTGCCAATAGTTGCCGTCTTTGAAATCTAGGTTAATTAATCCCACTAATGGCAGACTTAAAAAGCTGATCACAGCTATTTTCTGAATTTTACTGTGAAGCTTCAAGAGATACAAAATATTAAATTATACAATTAACTGTGTTTTGCAATGGTAATGCTTTTCATTGCACAAATAATAAAGGGCTTAAGACAGCATTAAGCACTTTCATTTTTTGTCTGCTCTAGATTGATAACATAAACAAGTGGTCATACTAGCTTTATATGTGCAACCAGATTTAATATTAGGACTGGGTTTTGTTTTCAGTTGGCTCTAGAGCAACATTCCAGGTTGGATAATACAGAAGAGAGAAATGTCTCTACACTTAACTTGTCCAGTCCCTAACAGTCATCTCTCTCAGTGATTATATGGCTAAGAAGAGACATAATTTCTCAGTAGTTGTAGGCTTAGCCAGCAGATATCTTCATAGATGAATATTGGAGTTATCAGTACCTATGGGAAAATGGTAAATGCTCCATCTCGTTACAAGACAAGCATCAGGGAAGAGGATAAGACTTGATCCATTTCATCTTTATTCCTGCTTCACTAGATGCCTTTCACATGATCCCATCCTTTCTCAGGGACTATGGACAGGAAGAGGGGTGATGTGGTGTCTGCAACTATTGCTACTATCAAGTAGACACCAGCATGTACTCATTCCCCCAAATTGGTGAACTTATACAGCATTGAGTCAAAGAACATGTAGGTTTGTGTAGAGTGGCAGAAAGAACTACCTATCCTGCACAATGTTACATTTTGGGCACTATGTTGCTGTAACTACAGCCTTATTTGGGCCACAAGATATTTATTTCCTTAATTTTGTGAGTTATGCAGAAGTGTAAAAGATTCTGAGTCCCCAAATATGAAGATCAGCAAGGTTTTGCTTAAACTGAACTGCCAATATGTGTTGTTTATCCCTTCCTCTTGCACATGCTTCTAGTAACAGTGCATAAATTTGGTAAGTGGGAAACAGCCCTCTTTTTAAAAACTACATACCTTTTGTGTTAGTTGTGCATGGCTGTTTTGAAGCTGATAGCTCTTTATCTAGCCCACAGATAATTTCCTCTATAAAGCCAGAGAAACTTTCTAGAAAGTTATTTCTGAGAAAGTGCTTGAGATCCTGCATGGGAAATGAATAGAGTGTAAAGTTCTGCCCGAGTGGCATTGCATTCAGTTTCTTCTCCTACTTCCTGTAGGACATACCTTCTTTTCTTTTTTTGCATGCGCACACACCCAACATAGGCATTTAGTGAGTGGTGGAGACTGAAAAGGAACAAAGGTGTTCAGCTATGTTCCTGGAAGCACAATGATGGAGGTCTCCTTCGGGATATCCTGAGGCGGCTCCAAAGGGGTGTAGTGTGTTTCTGACTATAGCAAAATGTTTCTCCACATTTCTTGAACAGCACAGTAAAATGTCATGTGCAGTGCAGCTAGCATTTGTATGGTGTGCAGGGGACAGTTTTTCCTCCCTCATTCCTATTAAAATTCAAACTCATGATTGGGAAATGCCTCAGGGCAGACAGAAGGGAATCAAAATACATTCAGTTCAGCAAAAATATGGTCACAGCTACTTCATTAGATAGTTTTAAGGGACTGTACAGATTTATGGACTATAAACTCAGTGGCGGATTATCATGACAAGTATTTGGAATGTTTGGATTTGGGGGCAATATGCCACACTGCATTATCAGTTGCTAATAAAGAACATAGCCAACGTGTGGACTTTCTAATGATCTCTGATCAGTCACTGTGAGAAGCATGATATTGGAATAGATGGACCACTAGCTTGATCTAGCAGGGCTTGTTTTAGGATTAATCATCTTTCCAATTATGGCATCAGATGTCTCAAGTAATTTGTGGGATTAATTGATTTATGTTATTACTTTATGTACTAGGAATTCATAAAAAGTATTTGATGCTTTTAAACTTTAATTTGTGAAGAAAAAAGACAAATAATTATAGAGGGCAGAAATGCTGTAGAATGAATACTTGTGTCTCTTTAAATTGTTTTCAATCTATGGTGACTTTTCTCACAGGTTCTCTAGGTAAGATTTGTTCAGAGGGGTTTGCCATTGCTTTCCTCTGTGACCTGCCTGAGGTCAACCAGTGGGTTTCCTTATTCAAACAGGAATATATGTATTGTGACAAACATTTTTGTCATTATCAAGTATTTTCAACACAAAACGAAGGCAGCAGTGAAGTAAAACGAAAGGTTCTTTCTAAAACCACAAAAAGTACCTCTTCGTACACAAAATACATCAAGGACATAGAGCCTCTGCAATTTACTTTATTGAATACAATCTGAAATCAGACAGTTACAGCCTCAAACAATATTTAGAACAGGCAAACTCATTTGCATTTCAAGGAAATAAGAATAAAAAAATTCTACACTGTAGAAGGTAGTCATAATTGCTGCTTTCCATGTTTAGCCATGGAAACCACAACTGCAACGTTGCAGTCTAGGCATTTATAAAGCCTCATTCAAAGGAGGCCTATTATAGGCAATAAATGGATCTATAACAAAAGAGTGGCTTTTCACACCAATTAAAATCTAGCTATGCTATCCTAATGCATGCACTGGGTCCTCATAAAAGAGTAAAATGTTTGCCTATTCAACCCGACTTCAAAGTTATATAAGTTTTCTTTTAACTAAATTACTATACATGCTACAGCATCTTTGCAAAGAAAGATCGCTGTAGTTCAATACCACATAAGCATAATTCATTAGATTTAATTCAGTGTAGTTAGTAGTCTCACAATTTGATCCAGGATATATTGACTGACAAGTCTATGCCCAGACTGTCCAAATGGGACTTGCCTACAACCTTAAGCACAACTACTTTTGAGTAAAAGTGAATAGGTTTGGTCTGCAGAATTAATACATTGTTCACAAGTGGAGCAGAGCACTAGATCAGCTTAAAATATATATATTTGACATTATTTCCTTACGAATTTTTAAAAGTGCTGTTTGTTTTCTATGAACCATAGCATTGGGTCATAAGTAAAAATGAGCCATTTATAACATGTAAATTAAAGATTACAAGAATACATCACAGGGAGCATTTCGGTTAACCTTAAATTAGATTTTAGAGAGTTAATCCATCTCTATAGAAGTAGTTTCCACTAACCTCTTCTAAGCTAGTATTTTATATGAACTGGAATTGTATTGCCAACCATCCCTATTCCCTAAGGGGTTTTATGAAAAGTTTAAAAAGCCATAAATACACCATTAGCCGTTCACTGCATGGGATCCCGACGTCTACTGCCACCTTAACCCTTTCTGATGTGAGCACACAGCATTCAAACTACAAAATCACTGTGAATCCTTTCCAAGAAAATGTATACCAGTTGCTATTGTAGCAGCTACTGTCAATTCAGTCATACAAAGCTCATCAACATAATTTAGGTAACACCTAAAACTTTTGTCATGTGCTCATTGATGAAAGACCTTCCCTCTGCTTTGGCTAGATTTCCTCCTCTCCCACACTGCCATCCCCTTTTCCTTGTGTTGCTCTTTTTAGATTGTAAACTAAGAGATAGAGCTGTCAAATTAACAATTTGTAACACATTCTAACAGCTTTTTATGGCTGAAGGGCAGGGTATAAATCAGGCATGGGCAAATTTTGGCCATGCCTGGTCTAAATTAATAAATTAGATTAAGGTAAAAGCAGGCACAATTCACACATTCCATTTTAACTTTAGTTTTGCATAATACAGCAAGACATTATTTTGGTTCTGTGTAAATAAAACTCTGTATGGTAAACTCAGAATTTAGATGTGGGTCCGCCCTGAGCACATGTAAAACAAATACGAAAGAAAACTGAGTGATGAATTTATGTTTACCAGCCCATTTTTTACTTGCCTGCATCTGCTGTCCCCTCAAAGGCAATTTTCTCAAAGTGAAGTTTAGGTATGGGCTACTGAGGAAGAAACCTATCTCGTCTGTCCTGGTTTTGATAGTAGAACATTAAACCCATTTATCTGATTCATTTTATCCTTCGGTGACCTACAGGTTATCTCACGTAGCCGAGTGCTGAAGATTTTGTTTTTCATGCAGTTGTATTCAGGATTTAAAAAATGAGGCAGAGTAGATGGCATATTTTATACCCGATATCGATATTCCTTCAAGAATTCCTTCAGTCTCGTTGGGAGAGGAAGCTCCTGGATTTCATTCGTGCACCTGTTTATAGTGACTCTACAGTGGTGTTGTAAAGATGGAGCCGTGTGATAGAGGGGTTTATTCAGGTAAAGGTGAACCAATCCGTTGGAAGGCATTTCAGAAACCGTACTCCTGTCCTTGCACATCAGGACGTAATACTCAATCAAATGGACCACGCTGTCAAACTGTCGAAGCCTCGATCGGACGCAGATGATAGAATCCAGTCGGAATTTGCCGTCCTGAAACTCAATGCGCAGGTTTGTGGGCCCTGCTGACGTTTTTACCGAAATGGTCAGCAGGTATTCGGAGTGAGAACTGTCCCTGACCAGGAAAGTCCCTTCGGAGGTGTCCTGCAGTCTATCTTTGGCTTCTGCAACACTCATGTTGCCCCAATACCAACCTGGGAGAAGAAGGAAAACAAAATGACTCAGAGCATCTTTGCATTTCAAAAGAGAGGATTCTATAGAAAATCAGTTCTGCTGCCAAGAAGTTAAGCACACACTTGGAAGATGTTAATGCCAGCCGTTATGATCTTGGAATAGAAACAAGAGATTGGTCTGGAAACGCAGCAATTGGAAGTGAGGGCTAAAGGAGACCTAAACTGCAATGAGGCAGACATGGAATATTGGATCAATTCAAGTACATAAGGACTAAAGAAACACAAAGGAAAATACTAATGAAATGGTATATAACCCCAATTAAATTAGCTCATATAACTAAATCAGTTTCAAAATTGTGTTGGCACAGATGTGGAGAAATTGGTTCCTATATGCATATGTGGTGGAAATGTGACAAAGTTAAAAAAATTATTACAAGGTAAAAAAAAGAAATGGAAGAATTAATAGGGCATAAATTGGTGCTGAATGAAAAAGAATGCATCACCCAGAAACTAGACAAGAATGAAAACACTCAGGAAATTATAAAATAATGACAGTCACCACCCATACAACGGTGGCCTTGGGTTGGAAAGAGAATAGAAAATGGCAAGTTAAAAATGATTTGAATAGCTAGTGGACTTTATGCTCCAGGATTATATCCCTGAAAGGGGAAGCAAACAGAGTACACATCAGGCCAAATCAAGAAGAATTGGGACCCGAAATGGGGAAGACTGATTGATAAAAGTCAAAGGAAAACATAAAAAAATGAACCATGTTCTCTACATGATTGATCAATTAAATAATATTTAAATGAAAGAAAGTACTGTTCCCGGAGGGTAGGGGAGAATTATCAAAAGACACAGGTGGGAGACACATGTGGAATTGGAAGTGAGGGCTAGGTAGCAAGGTGAACATGCATTTACTTGAAACGCAAGTGCCAATTAACTTTTAAGTTTACTTCTGGGTTAACATGAATTGAGCTTCACAAGAAATGACGCTGTAAGAGTTGGCTATACATTTGTGTTGATGTGACCAATAACTTTAATAAATGTGTTGTCGAAGGCTTTCATGACTGGAATCACTGGGTTGCTGTGAGGTTTCCGGGCTGTCTGGCCATGTTCCAGAAGCATTCTCTCCTAACGTTTCACATCAATGGCAGGCATCCTCAGAGGTTGTGAGGTTTGTTGGAAACAGCAAAGCTTTGAAGCTGCAAGGCTATTTAATGCTAATCAAGGTGACCAGTTGCAACATTCATACCAGCCTCAAACAGACAAGAGTTCTTTCTCCCACCCTGGACATTATTCCACAGATATAAAAACCTAACTGTCCTGATTTTAGAATTTTTTAAATACTGGTAGCCAGATTTTGTTCATTTTATGGTTTCCTACTTTCTGTCGAAATTGTCCATATACAGTAGAGTCTCACTAATCCAAGCTAAACGGGCCGGCAGAAGCTTGGATAAGCGAATATCTTGGATTATAAGGACTGATCAAGGAAAAGCCTATTAAACATCAAATTAGGTTATGATTTTACAAATTAAGCACCAAAACTTCATGTTATACAACAAATTTGACAGAAAAAGTAGTTCAATACGCAGTAATGTTATGTTGTAATTACTGTATTTATGAATTTAGCACCAAAATATCACGATATATTGGAAACATTGACTAAAAAAATGGCTTGGATTATCCAGAGGCTTGGATAAGCGAGGCTTGGATTAGTGAGACTCTACTGTACTTGTGGATTTCAAGCATGTGGATTATTCTAACAACTACCATGTCAGACTACACCAGGCATGGGCAAACTTGGGCTCTCCAGGTGTTTTGGACTTCAACTCCCACAATTCCTACTGGCTGTTAGGAATTGTGGGAGTTGAAGTCCAAAACACCTGGAGGGCCCAAGTTTGCCCATGCCTGGACTACACAGAGAAGCCATTGAAATCCACAAGCATGTGGACAATTTCAACAGAAAGGAGGAAACCATGAAAAATGAACAAAATCTGGCTAACAATATTTTTAAAAACTAAAATCAGGATAGTAAATAAAGAACAACACTGAGAAGACAGAGGAATTCCAGATAGGAAACAATTAGGACCAGCTAACACCTCCCAACAAAGGATTCTCCCTGGCAGGAAGCAGCCAGGCTTTGAAGCTGAAAGTCTTTTCAGTGCTTATCAAGGTGATTAATTACAACATTCACACTTGCCTCCAACAGATAAGAGTTCCTTCTCCCACCCTGGACATTATTCCACAGCTATATAAACCTAACTTGACTATAGTTTCCAACAGACCTCAGAGGATGCCTGCCATAGATGTGGGCGAAATGTCAGGAGAGAATGCATCAGGTGAAATTGAAACTGGTTGCTGGTTCAGTGCCTTTTTATATATTGTTTATAATGTTGCTGTCTTGCATTGTTGCAATGCATTTTAATGCAATTACATTTTAAACTGTGTCATTCGGGCTTAGTTCCCCAGGTAAATCCCTTCGGGGAGATGGAGGCGGGGTACAAAAACAAAATTATTATTATTATTATTACAAAGGAGATAGGAAAAAATGGTTGCAGAAAGAGATTGGAGGGGGAAAATAAGCAAACAAGAATTCAAGAAATGTGCAAACTAGTAATAGAGACATTAAAAAGTTACTAACACAAAGGGTATTTATGAATGTTCAAGAAAATTATTATTATTATTATTATTATTATTATTATTATTATTATTATTATTATTATTACAAGAGAGATAGGAAACAATGGTTGCAGAATGAGATTGGAGGGGGGAAATAAGCAAACAAGAATTCAGAAAATGTACAAACTAGTAATAGAGACATGAAAAAGTTACTGAGTAACAAAGGGTATTTATGAATGTTCAAGAAAATTATTATTATTATTATTATTATTACAAGAGAGATAGGAAACAATGGTTGCAGAATGAGATTGGAGGGGGGAAATAAGCAAACAAGAATTCAGGAAATGTACAAACTAGTAATAATGACATGAAAAAGTTACGACTAATACAAAAAAAATTGTTCAAGAAAAAAATAACAATTAGTAGTAGTATTAAAGCTTCTGGAACATAACCACACAGTCAGGAAAACTCACCGCAACCCAGTGACTCCATGAAAGCCTCCCACAACTTTTTTTAAAGTTGACTTCTGAGATAGAGAATGACTTTGTAAGAATTTACACTTAACCTATCATGCGGTTGGGTGCATATTTGTGTTGATGTAAGTTGAATATAGAAGTATTCTAGGGAGGTGTCGACACAAATAGAGGGAGCGCACAAGCAAAACAAAGCCAAGCGCACATAAGTGCGCTTGGCTTTGTTTTGCTCGTGCGCTCCCAATCGCGACAAGCGGGGGAAAGACCTTGAATTGTTGTCCAGAAGCGGGGTCACGGTGTATTGTGTCCCCACGTTGCAAAGCGACCCCAAGCAAGCAAAGGCGCCCTTCCTTACCCGCTCGCCGCAGCTCCCGCATAGCCGAGTCCAGGCGCTCCGCCTCGCCGGGAGCCTCCTCCTCGCCGCCGCCATCCGAGGTCTCCTCCGAGCGCAGGGTCATTTAGGGGCAGCCGCCGAGCAGCCACGGCGGAGGAGGAGGAGGAGGGAGCGCCGAGGAAGGGGCAGCATGAGGAGGAGGAGGAAGAAGAAGAGGAAGAGCCTCCTGCAAAAAAAGAGAAGCCCTCAAAATCCCCGCCACTTGGAGCGCATCCCGGATTCCCGGGCGAGGAAGAAAGAGAAAGAGGCGGACCCGCGGCTGCCCCCTTTCTTTGTCTCCTGCTCGGTCTCCTCTCCTTGCTCCCTCGCTGGCTTTCAATCTAAGCGGCTTCAAGGGCGGCTGCTGTCGAGGAAACCAGGCGCGGGGGCGAGCGCAGTGGGAGGAGGAGGAGGAAGAGGAGGAGGAGGCGGCCCCTTTAAGAGGCGCGCTCCTCTCCCTGCCTTTGCAAGGGATGCTGAGCGCTCTCGCTCTGTTTCCCTTTCCTTTTTTTTTTTTGAAGGACACACTCACCTTCCATCCGTATTTGTTGGGAGAGAGAACCCTCTTCCTTGGAAAACCTCTTCCGAGAAGGGAAGGCATCCTCTGCTGGATCTAGACTCTAAAAGGGCCTCATCGCACTTGAGCATTGATCCACTTTAAATCCGGTTTCTGCCTCCTGCAGGATTCTGGGGTTTGTAGTTTGGTTAGGAGCCCCGATGGCGAAGTGTGTGCTGAACTTGCAGACCGAAAGGTCCCAGGTTCAAATCCCGGGAGTGGAATGAGCGCCCGCTGTTGCTCCAGCTCCTGCCAACCTAGTAGTTCGAAAACATGCCAATGTGAGTAGATCAATAGGTACCGCGGGTAGGTCACGGCACTCCATGCAGTCATGCCAGTAGCAACATGACCTTGGAGATGTCTACAGACAACGCCGGCTCTTCGGCTTAGAAATGGAGATGAGCACCAACCCCCAGAGTCAGACATGACAGGACTTAACGTCAGGGGAAGCCTTTACCTTTACCTAGTTTGGTGAGGTCCAGGACCTGTTTAAATCCCTAAAGTGGATTTAAAGTGGATCTAGTGTGATGGATGAAGCCTATGGATGCAGTTGGATGCTGCTTCATCTGCCAGGGCTGAATGCTAGGGAATTGTGGGATTTGTGGTGTGCATTATATGGCAATGTAGAACCAGCAAATGTTAGGAAAAAGGAAAAGAGGCCGACCAAGGGCAATATGGATGGATGGTATCATTGAAGTGACTGGTTTGACCTTGAAAGAACTGGGGGCGGCGACGGCCGACAGAGAGATCTGGCGTGGACTGGTCCATGCAGTCACAAAGAATTGGAAATGACTGAATGAACAACAAAGAACCAGCAATGAGAGCTTGTTATAGATTGATGATAAATGGAAGCTCTTACGTGTGCCCGCGATCCAGAGTTATCTGCAGAACAATAACATGCCACTCAGGTTTGCAGAACAAAGTACAGTAACTTTACTGATTCCAAGGGATCAAAAACAGTAGTATTTACAATGGTCCTTTGGATCACTTACAGAAGTCCACAGTCATAAATGGTCCTTTCTCAGTCCACAAATCTGCTACAGAGAAGAATACAGTCCTGGTTCTTCTCCCTCTTTTCTCAGCAGCAAACAGGCCATGAAATAGCAAGGCATCTCTGAGAACACATTGCTCTCTAGCAGTACTCAGCCAGCACTGAAAACCTTGCCCAAACTGGTTCTGCAGCAGCAGAACAGAGACAGTATCAAAATCAATCCCCAGGTCTTTGCAAGCTCAGCCAATCGGCTTCATGCACTTCATTTTCCAATTAACACACACAGCACAGTGCCTTTGCAAACCATGACAGAGCTGTAGTGTGACAAGGCCTTGATTTAGCCTTCTCCGCCCAAGTGACTGGTGCTCAGAGAAAGCTAAATCAAGGCCTTGTCACACTACAGCTCCCATTGCTGCTTCTACATTGCCATATAATGCACATTGAACGGAATTATATGGCCAATGTAGAACCTTACCATGCAGTTTGAACTGCAGTATAGAAACCACCTGTGCCATGGCAGTTAAAGTTATATCAAACTGCATTCATTCTATAGTGTTGATCAAGGCATGGGTAAACTTGGTCCCTTCAAGTCAACGCCATAGCCAGAAAAAAAATCGGGGGGGGGGGGGGTTGAAACTTTTAAAAAGTGAATCATAAACAGTAGTTCCATTACACAAAATAATTTAGAAATCAGGCTCCTTCGATAAACTTTAGTGGACACTCAAGACAGGTCAGTGGACACGCACGAGGATTTGGTTAACCTGTTAAATTTAATGAGTAAACCAGGTTTTTTTAACCTGAAATTTTTTGGTGGGGAGGCGTTGAACCTCTTCCCCCCCCCCCCCCCCCCCCCCGGCTTGGCTACAGCCCTGCTCACAATTCCTAACAGTTGGTAGGCTGGGTTGTGAGTTTTCCAGGCAATCTGGCCATGTTCCAGAAGCGTTCTCTCCTGGTGTTTCACCCACGCCCATGGCAGGTATCCTTAGAGGTTGTGAGGTCTGTTGGAAACTAGGCAAGTGGGGTTCAGATATTTGTGGAATGTCCAGGGTGGGAGAAAGAACTCTTCTCTGCTTGAAGCAGGTGTGGATGTCAGAATTGATCACCTTGATTAGAGTTGAATAGCTTTGCAGCTTCAAAGCCTGGCTGCTTTTTGCCTGGGGGAATTTATTTATTTATTTACCATACTTGTATCCCGCCTTTCTCAACCCCAAAGGAGATTCAGGGCAGCCTTACAAAGGCAACAATTCAATGCTGTATGTCAATGAATAAACAAAACATTAAAACCAACCAATTAAAACATCACTTGTTGGAGGTGTTAACTGGCCCTGATTGTTTTCTGTCTGGAATTCTGTTTTTTGAGTGTTGCTCTTTTTTTAGGTACTGTTGTACAATGTTAATTAAGGTGGCCAGTTGTAACATTCACACCTGCCAAAAAAGGTTTTCCCCCAGGCATGAAGCAGCCAGAACTTGAAGTTGAAAGGCTATTCAGTGCTAATCAAGGTGGCCAATTGCAACATTCACACTTGCCTCCAACAGACAAGAGTTCTTTCTCCCACCCTGGGCATTATTCCACAGATTAAACCCCACTTGTCTAGTTTCCAACAGACCTCACAACCTCTGTGGATGCCTGCCATAGATGTGGGTGAAATGTCAGGAGAGAATGCTTCTGGAACATGGCCATACAGCCCAGAAAGCTCATAACAACCCAGTGATTTCAGCCATGAAAGCCTTCAACAACAAGTTGGTAGGCTGTTAGGAATTGTGGTAATTGAAGTTCAAAACACCTGGAGGGCAGAGGTTTGCCCATGTTTGTTTACTTTGTAGAATGAATGCAGTTAACATCCCTTGGAGCTGTTACAGCTCATTCTAAATCAACAGGAGAGCTGAATACACACGCACATACTCCACTGAAGGGAGAATCTTTTTATTAAACATTCACAGAATCCAGTTGGCAAGAAGAACACAAGAGCCACGATATTGTAAGGATGTGATAACAAGACTTCAAAGGCTTGCCTAGTCCAATGTTTTGTTTGCTTAGGGTGCATCCTCAGCAGAGCTTTCCAAACTTTTTATGGAGACACACTTTTTAGACCTGCATCATTTTGCAACACAGTAATTCAGTTTCACTACCAAATTGCAAGTTAAACCAAGCCCTTATAGACAGACAGGGGACATGAGAGAAGCCTCCCAGCAGAATGGTAACACATCCAGGCATCCTCTGGGCAACATTTCTGTAGATGGCAAATTCTCTCACACCAGAAGCGACTTGCAGTATGTTCTCAAGTCACTTCTGACACGATAAAAAATATAGACACATACATAAACTGTAACAAAATTTATAGGGATACAAATATCTCAGAAAAACCTTTCATTTATATATTTTTATTTGATTATTTCACATAGTCTCAGAGGTTTCTCCTTATATTTGCACAACACATCAACATACTAACCCAGAGCTTTCCAAACATTGTCACAATTCATCCCTGTGTTGGCTGGAGTGTGTGTTGCTTGCACGTAAGGAAAAATGACAAAAATCTTAGAAATATGTTTATTATCTTACAAATCATATATTTATTTATTAAAATATAAATAAAAGGTTTTCATGTCATGTCAGGTTGCATACTACAAGTTGCTTCTGATGTGAGAGAATCAGCTGTCTACAAAGATTTTGCCCAGGGGATGCCTGGATTTATTACTATCCTGCAGGGAGGCTTCTCAAAAAACAACTTCCTAAGATCCACAGAGATACTCGCAGGAACACCTCAGCAAGCAAGAGTCCAAAAGTGGCAGGTTAAAACCCAGAACCTCAATCCATGGCTGATACCAGATGAGAAACACCAGAGGCACTCCAGTGGCCAGCTACTGATCAAAGGACATTTAGTATAATGCCAAGTTTTAACTTTCTTTGTGTTGTCAAAGGCTTTTATAGCCGGAATCACAGGGCTGTTGTTTTCCGGGCTGTATGGCCATGTTCCATTAGCATTCTCTCCTGATGTTTCCCCTGCATCTATGGCAGGCATCCTCAGAGGTTGTGAGGTATGTTGGAAACTAGGTAAGTTGATTTATTTATTTATTTGCAGTATTTATATTCCGCCCTTTTCACCCCGAAGGGGACTCATGGCGGATCACAATTTACATATACATGGCAAACATTCAATGCCATACGACATACAGACAGAGACAGAGATGAAGACATAGAGGCAATTTAACATTTTCCAGCTTCTGGCTTCATTAGGGTATGCTCGACTCTGGCCACAGGGGGAGCTGCTGCTTCATCATCCACTGTGACACCGAGTCCTTGATGGATTACTTCCTCATTGCTTTCTGCACACTGCTGGGTGATTTTTATGCTGTTGTAAATTAGTTAAATTAGCCTCAAGTAGTTGCATCTACTTGATAGATGCAACTATCTTTCGGGTTGCTTAGGTCAACAACGAGCTGACTTTTTTTTTTAAATGGTTGAGTGCTCAATTCGATGTGGGCTTCGAAATCATGACCTCTTGGTCAGTAGTGATTTATTGCAACTAGCTACTAAGCTACGCCACAGCCCACAGCCCTGCGCTGGGGTTTATATATCTCTGGAATGCCCAGGGTGGGAGAAAGAACTCTGGTCTGAGGCAGGTGTAAATTGGCCACCTTGATTGGCATTGAATAGCCTTTCAGCTTCAAGGTCTGGCTGCTTACTGCCTGGAGGAATACTTTGTTGGAAGGTGTTAGCTGTCCCTGATTGATTCATGTCTGGAATTTTCTGAGTGGTGTTCTTTATTTATGCTTCTGGAAGATGGCCATACAGCCCAGAAAACTCACAGCAGCCCAGTAAATGCCTCACCACACTAGAGCATGGATCCACTTTAAATCCGGTTTCTGCCTCCTGCAGAATTCTGGGGTTTGTAGTTTGATGAGGCCCAGGACCTGTCCGGCTGAGCTGTTTAAAGCCCCCTCCCTAAAGTGGATTTAAAGTAGGACCAAGCTCTAGTGTGATGAGGTCCTAAGTCGGATATTTGCAACTTGGGGACAGGCAGTGTTGACACAAGTAGAATTGCTCAAGACTGTGAGGATCCCCGGGGGTTTTCAGTTCGGAGAGAGACCAGGTTGAGAAGCCCAGGGACTAGTCGTACAAACTACAACTCCTGGGATCCCACTGCCTTGAGCTATGGAATTCACCGGGCGACGGAGGTGCACCTTGATCTCCGTCTCCTGCAGGCTTGAGGCGTCGCTATGAATTTCGTGGGGTTTTCTTAGCCGAGGGATGCCCCGAAGTGGCTGGGCCGGATCCCCTGAAAGGTGGTTCCGAAGTTGGGAGCTGGAAAGTGCCTCCATTCCGCCGGGATCCCGTCCGTTGCATCCCGTCCGCGTCTTCTTTCCTCCGCCCGCCTTGCCTCGAATGGCAGAAGCGCACAGGCCGCTTTCCAAGAACTTTCCAGGAACCGCATCACGTGGGCTTCGCCTCTGCTTTCAATCCAGGCTCAAGCTTTGCAGCCGCGCCTGGCCTTTCTCCTTTCTGTTTTCCCTGTCCTTTTTTCCTTTCCCTTTACAATCCCCAAATAAACATTCAAACAAAGCGGTTTTTTTTACCCCTTTACTATTCTGTCCTGCCTCTTTCTCCGCCTGGATTTGATCCGCGTTTTCTTTTTCTTGCTGGGAAGGGAAAAAAAATAAGAATAGTGGGGTCTTTGTTATTATTATTATTATGATAGACCCTCGTGCAAAAAGAGAAGGTGTTCCGGAAGAGGTGGCGGAGGCTTCCAAAGGAAAGACGGGTCATAGATGACGCGCTTCCTACAGGATGGGAAGCGTGTCGTGGGTCATGTGTGTACGTGGCAGACGCGTGTACGCCTCCTGGTAAGTCCCGGGGGGGATCCTCTTCCTTAAGGAGGGGATAGATACCCTTCACCGGCAGAAATACTTCCTTTGGCAAGAAAAGACTAGGGATGTATGATGTGCCTTTGTTTTCAAATACACGTGTTAGCCTGACTTGCTTGGTTCATCTACGCTATAGGCAGGCATGGGCAAACTTGGGCCATCCAGGTGTTTTGGACTCCAACTCCCACAATTCCTAACAGCCGGTAGGCTGTTAGGAATTGTGGGAGTTGGAGTCCAAAACACCTGGAGGGCCCGAGTTTGCCCATGCCTGCCTACAGTGTAGATGCAACCACAGTTGTTTTTCTATATTGTTTGGTTTCTTCGGGTGTAGGTGAACTACATCTCCCCTAAATCACTGTCAATTCCTCCCAAACCCTTCCAAGTATTTTCTGTTGGTCATGGGGATTCTGCGTGGGAAGTTTGGCCCAATTCTATCCTTGGTAGGGTTCAGAATGCTCTTTGATTGTAGGTGAACTATAAATCCCAACAACTACAACTCCCAAATGCCAAGGTCTATTTCCCCCAAACTCAACCAGGGTTCACATTTGGGCATATTGAGTATAGGTGCCAGGTTTGGTCCAGATCCATCATTGTTTGTGTCCACAGTGCTCTCTGGATGTAGGTGAACTACAACTCCAAATCTCAAGGTCATTACCCACCAAACCCCTTCCAGTATTTTCTGTTGGCCATGGGAGTTCTGTGTGCCAAGTTGGGCTCAGTTCCATCGCAGGTGGAGTTCAGAATGCTCTTTGATGGTAGGTGAACTATAAATCCCAGCAAGTACAACTCCCAAATGACAAAATCAATCCCCCTCTCAACCCCACCAGTATTCAAATTTGGGCGTATTGGATATTTGTGCCAAATTTGGTCCAGTGAATGAAAATACAACCTGCATATCAGATATTTACATTATGATTCATAATAGTGGCAAAATGAAAGTTATGAAGTAGCAACGAAAATAATTTTATGGTTGGGGGTCAGCACAACATGAGGAACTGTATTAAGGGGGAACTGCATTGGGAAGGTTGAGAACCACTGGTCTATATAAAACCTGAAGGAGATATTTCATTTACTTAGCAGGAGGAATAGAGTGAGGCTTGTGCCAAGCAAGGCACCTGCTTACCTTGGCAAGGTATGTTTGCTTACCTTGGAGCAGCCCATTTCAAGCCATGGATGCCGCAATGTTTTGTGCCTCTTTGCTTACAAGCAAATCTTATTGAGTGAAATAGAAGTTATAATTTTGGTCTGTACATTACTAGTGCTATTCATATACTCTTCTCATAGTCCGTTACTTATTATAGTAATATACTTTCTATGGGGAGAAAATGACTCTTGTATGATTTCTGCAAAAAATTATCTCCAGATTTGCACAAAGTTGTGTTGTCAAAGGCTTTCATGGCCGGGATCACAGGATTGTTGATCACAGGTATACCTCACAACCTCTGAGGATGCCTGCCATAGATGTGGGCGAAACGTCAGGAGAGAATACTTCTGGAACATGGCCATACAGCCCGGAAAACATACAACAACCTTGCACTAGGTTCTTCAACGTGACTCTATGGTCAGTTTCCTCCAGTCATGCTGGAAGATCTTGGGTACATCTACACACTGTAGACTTATTTTGGTTTGACACCACTTTTAACAGTCTTGGCTCAATACCTTTTTACTACGTGAGCCTTACTCTAGCTCATATAGCTGTCTTGTCCTATCCGGAAATTAAACCCATTGGTTGTAAAATCACCCAATGGAGCAATTTGAAATTGCTTTTTATACCAAATGTTTACATTGTTTTAAAAATGTTTATTGTGTTTAAGTTGTTGTTCTTACTACTGGATTGTGGTATTTTGTATGATGTATGTTGGTATTCAATGTTTACCATGTGTAAATTGCCCTGAGTCCCCATGGGAGATAGAGCGGTATATAAATAAAATTTGTTGTTGTTGTTGTTGTTGTCGTCAATGCAATGGAATTTCAAGAGTTGTGGTTTTGCAAGGCTTCTTTCCCAAAGAGTGCTGGTGCCTCACCAAACTACATCTCCCAGGATTCCATAGCAGTGAGCCAAGGCTGTTAAAGTGGTGTCAAACTGCACTAATTCTGCAGTGTAGATGGGGCATGGGCAAACTTTGGCCCTCCTGGTGTTTTGGACTTCAACTTTCACAATTCCTAACAGCCAGTAGGCTGTTAGGAATTGTGAGAATTGAAGTCCAAAACACCAGGAGGGCCAAAGTTTGCCTATGCCTGGTATAGATGCACCTCTGGAGATTTTCCAGAAGGAATACCTCTCTTGAAATCACTAGGAGCACTTCCATACAGCCTTATAACCCAGAATATCAAGGCAGAATATCTCACAATATCTGCTTTGAACTGGATTATCCACACTGAGTCCACACTGCCATATATTTCAGTTCAAAGAAGATAATGTGGGATTTTATTCAGCTGTGTGGAAGGGGCCTTGGTCCTCATTTCCAAAAAATGGTTCACTGGATTTAGATGTGAGAAATTAAGGATATTTCCTTAAGTTAGCAACCTCACATGGGTTAGCATTGTGGCAGTGTTATCCTATGAGCATAAGATGGAGTCATGGCTCTTAACTTGGACAGCTTTGACCTCAGGAAAATCTGGTTTCAAGTGGAGTTGTTTGTCTGTCACCTGCCATGTCAGAGGCCATTATGAATAATTTGCTATTTGACATCACTTTGACTGCCATAGCTCAATGCTACGGAATGGTGGGACTTGTAGTTTTACAATGCCTTCTTTGATCAAAGAGTGCTGCTGGCTCACCAAACTACAAATCCACATGACTCCATAGCATTGAGCCATGGTGGTTAAAGTGATGTCAAACTGCAGTAATTCTACAAGGTAGATACACCTTATGTGAACAAAACATTGAGCTAGATAAGCCTTTTAACTCTTACATTATTACATTTTTATAATGCCACGATCTTATGCAATAGTTACCCATAAGAATATACTGTTGTCTACAGTAGAGCTCATGTGCATCTATGTGCCTTGAAGTTGTTTTCAAAGGCTGATCATCTCCCAACAAAGGACCCCCCAGGCAGGAAGCAACCAGGCTTTGAAGCTGAAAGGCCATTCAATGCTAATCAAGGTGGTCAATAGCAACATTCACAGTTTCCTCAAAGACATGAGTTCTTTCTCCCACCCTGGACATTCCACAGATATATAAATCCCATTTGCCTGGTTTCCAAGAGACCTCACAACCTCTGAGGATGCCTGCCATAGATGTGGGCGAAACGTCAAGAGAGAATGCTTCTGGAACATGGCCATACAGCCCGGAAAATTCACAGCAACCCAGTGCCTTAGAAGTTGCTTGTCATCTTCTGATGATACCGTTAATTTCATAGGATTTTCTTAGGCAGCAATACTCAGGGGTAGTTTTACCACTTCCTTCCTCTGGAATGTAACATTCCAGTATTCATAGTCTCCTATCCAAGTACTAACCAGGACTCATCCTGCTTAGCTTCCAGGATTTGGTGCCTTGTGGGTATTTGGTGGTGTTTAGGGAGCATCTACACTGTTTAATTAATGCAATTTGACACAATTTTGACTGTCATCAATCAATAGAATCATGGGAGTTGCAGTTTCACAAGATCTTAGCCTTCTCTGATGCCTCACTAAACTGCAAATCCCATGATTCTGTAGCATGGAGCCAGTTAAAGTGGTGTCAAATTGCATTCATTCTAAAGTGTAGATGCAGCTTAAGTTATTTGTCAATGTGTTTAAGATTGAAGTGTTAATTATCATTTGTAGTCTTAATCAAGGATATTCAGGGAATGTGCCCTTTCCCATGTGTACCTTTTCCATCTTTATGGTTTGGCAAGATAATCTGCTAATAGTTCCACATTCCTATCAGGTTGGTTGCTGCCACGGAGGGGATTTGCTTAAGAGCAGTTCCCAAACTGTTGAAACAAGTTGCATATTTGAGTTTGCCAGATTTGCTTGAGACTGTTGCTATGCATTTGTTTAGAAAAATATTTTTGTGATTTCCCACTCTTGGTTGTATCCTCGCCTTCGACTGGTTTTAAATTGTGCCTTGGATTGCATTTCCCCTTCTTCTTGGAGTGTTGCCATTTATTTATTTGGGCAAGTTATAATATTATAAATAAAATGCAAACAGTTGAATAAAGTAGGGAGTTTAAGCATAAAATTAGGGTGCTTTCCCCGAGAAATGGCTTTGAATCAGGATCTGGATATGTGTACTTAAAGAGGTTTGCTTCTAGCCAAGTCTTAAGTGTACTTCACTTGACTGATCTTGGCATATAGATATGTAAACAATTGTTTAGGGCCAGGCTTATTACTTTTAGATGGAAGTGTTAACAAGTGGGAACCACATAGTAAAATCTATGTGAGAGGGTTAAAAGAAACAATAACAAAACTTAGTGTTAGATTCAAGAGTTTAATTTAAGTCCCATCTCATATGTAGTTTTTTAAATATTTAGCAATGTGATCACTATTCTCAAAATGGTTAATTGTATATGCTATTGGGGGGGGGGAATGCAATGTCATCAAACTATGCAAATTATAGAATTATAAACTTGGAAGAGACCCCAAGGGCCATCCAGTTTAACCCCCTGCTATGCACTCTGCTATACACAGTCAAAGCACTCCCGACAGATGGCCATCCAGCCTCTGTTTAAAAACTTCCAAAGACGGAGACTCTACTGCAGACCCAGCCAATGGAGTGGAAGGTTCCAGGATGAAACTGAACATTTGTTTTCGTCCAAGAGGAAATCAGAAAAACAATTTTAGTAGATTAATTTTGTTTTAATTGGAGATGCCTTTGTTCAGCCCTTTATATTACTATGTTACTCTTCACAGTGAATTGTCAGCTTTTGCTTTTTGTCAATATTTTGTGCCATTCATTGTGGGAGTTAGATTTATGTCAGCTAAAGATATTTCCCTTTTATAGTACATAAAACTTAGGGTTATCACAGGTCTGTTGATAACCTTTCTTAATGTGTTTGTTTGATATAGTTTTGAATAAATAAGTGTGAGTATTAGAGAACCATTCTCCCTGTATTAGAAAGAATGCTGGTATCTATGTGACAGAAAGGATTAATAATTTTAATAGCCCTTTTCCATGAATAGCCAGCAAGGTCAGTGCTGAAGAATAGTAAGAGTTTAAGAATATCTGGAAAGACATATATATGGTCATGGTCTCTGATATAGAGCTTCCATATTTAATGCTTTGTTTGAATTGTAAACAATTTAACTTGACCGACAGGCCCTCCACACAGCCATATAACCCAGAATAGTAAAAATAAAGGTTTTCCCCTAACATTAAGTCTAGTCGTATCCGACTCTGAGGGTTGGTGCTCATCTCCATTTTTAACCGGAAGAACCAGCGTTGTCCGTAGATGCCTTCAAGGTCATGTGGCCGGCATGACTGCATGGAGCACCCTTACCTTCCCGCTTGAGCAGTACCTATTGATCTACTCACATTTGCATGTTTTCAAACTGCTAAGTTGGCAGAAGCTGGGGCTAACAGCAGGAGTTCACCTCGCTCCCCGGATTTGAACTGAGGAGCAGAATATCCCAGAATATCAACCCAGAATATCAAAACGGAATAACCCACAATATCTGCTTTGAACTGGGTTATCTGAGTCCACACTGCCATATATCCTATTCAAAGCAGATAATGAGGGATTTTATTCAACTGTGTGGAAGGGGGCCGAGGCTGCAGCTGTACTGTAAAACTAATGCCGTTTGATACAGTTTAACTGCTATGGATCAATGTTAAGAAGTCAGCACTAGCATACTACTATCCATAATGATTCCATAGAATTGAGCCATGGAAATTGAAGTGGCATCAAACTGTATTAATTCTACAATATAGCTATGACTTGCATATTCTGTCACAGAAGTCATGCTCTGGAATCCCCTCCCTGTTCAAACTTAGGTGAATGTCAATCCTTTAATTCAAAATTTTGTTTATTGAAAATGGACTTCTTTCAGACTGCGTTCTTCTCATATATTGCTTAGAAAGGTTATTATATAGGTGATTTATAAGTTATAGAATTGAAATAGAAATGGCAAGTATATTTCTGCAGAATAGATTAAAATTTGGTTCATTTGATTTCTGCCCTGTTTTCCTTTTCCAAATGGGAGTTCGGAACAGCTAAAGGAAAGATTAAAAACAGTTACAAATAAAACTGGAATAATTTGTGATATTAAAATGCAATTAAGTAAATAAATTGTAATATTAATATTATGCTACTGCAGAAGTCAATTAAAAGCAACATTAAAACTCATTAATAAAATGCAATTCTGCTCCTTCTAACCTCCTATGAACTCTATTCTTCTAGGCTTCCTAATTAAAGGGATATAACATTCTATTAATCACATTCTGTGCCTCTTATGTTCAGATTAGGTTTAATTTTTATGCATAATACCTTGGAAGCAAGAGCCAATGAACACTGCGTTTTCTTTGAATTTAAGTTGTATAGAGTTTACATCAGTTAGAAGTAGTGACAATTGGTCATTATCCTGTTTTAGGTATCACATAGTACGGCACGAACTTTTGAGTTGTCTAGAACTCTTCTTTAGTTGGGTGGCCCTAAAAGCAAGCAAGGAAGCAAAAAAAAGTGCAAATTTACCAACTGTTTTGTGATAGTTTACTTATTTTAATTGCAGCCCTTAGGGCTTTATCTATGAAGTTTGTATTCTGAAATAATAAATAAGTAACAACAGTATTGTTGAATTGTAGATTTTTATATTCCACTCCATTTCATGTAGCTCTCTATGTCTGCCTGCACAAAGCAGTTATATTTTACTTTTCATTAATTAGAATGGCATTTTTTTGGAAACTAGATCATGTTTATATGCAAATACATAAAGGACTTAACTTTAAACCTGCTTCATAAGGAGAACATTACTGTATTAGAAGGATGTACTTCATCCCAAAGTTCAAGTTAACTATAGTATATTGACAGTTGGATTATAGCTCTGTGCTAATCTTTCCAAGAAAGTCTTATGAAAGGGGTTGCCGCAAGTCGGAGTAAACTTGAAGGCACACAACAACCAGATACTCTGCATCAAAAGCATAATTTGGCTCTAAAATATTCCTGATAAAAACATTGACTTTTTATTGTGCTATTAAGTAGAATGGGTTTTGGAAGACTAAATGTGAGTAACTTGAAAAATTCAGACTGATTTAATTTTTAAGTAGAATGTTTGGGTACTGTTTCCTATTTCAGGAGTATGTCTGTCTAAAGTACTAACAGCATAGGACTATTTAAAAAAGGAAACCCGATGTTTGGTCAGGACTTGCAAAATGGGAACAAATCTATTTCTGTATAAGATTGGATTTAATATGAACTCATTCTAAACCTTTAAGTATTTCAATAGCAATTCTGCTTCACCTTGAAAAAAACCTAGCAAAATATTCTGAGCTAAAGCTAAAATTGAGATTTTACACATTTGTGGCATGTGATTTAACATGGGTTTGTTTATTAATAAGGTTTGAATGTTAATGTTAAGGTTAATGCTTCTCTGTGGCTGCTGTATTGGGTTATCACCTTTGTTTAAATTTTACATTTTAAAGAAAACATTGCGAATTATGAGAGTTTGTGGTACCTAAGGAGAGTTTTCAGTTGTACCAAAAGAGAATTTTCAGAGAATGATTGCTTAAGGTCCCTAAAACCTATAAAAATACAGAGAAAGTTGTAGGGCGATTGTTGCCATTTTCTGCCTTCAATGATAAAATAAACGATATTGCTGTATTGGCATAACGTGTTTGCATGTAGATTATATAAACAAATTATGGAATAATTTAGATTTTTAATTGATATAATCCTGTCATTACAATATACTTTTATGCTCTGTAAGGATTAGAAGAACTGAAAGACATCACAAAAGCTTTACTCCAACAGCTTTAGGAGATCTATTTCAGTTTTCTTTCATTTTTGAAATATAAGATCTTTCTTGAAGAGTTTAAAAAGCAATAAAAGAGAATAATTGTGTTCGAGATATATAATATATATAATTTAAGTTGAATTTTAAGACATTTAATATGTTGTAATTGTGTGGATTACGTTATATCTTGTTTATTTAAGTTGCTTTTTATAATTTTTATTGAGCTTGTGTTTGATTTGTTTGCTCGGCATTGAATGTTTGCCACTGTGTTTTATTTTGCTGTAAGCCACCCGGAGTCCCTTCACGGAGATAGGGCGGGCTATAAATAAAGCATTATTATCATGTGTTGTCATAGGCTTTCATGGCCGGAATCACTGGGTAGATGTGAATTTTCCGGGCTGTATGGCTATGTTCCAGAAGCATTATCTCCTGGTGTTTTGCCCACTCCTCCTCCTCTTCCTCCTCCTCCTCCTCCTCCTCCTCCTCCTCCTCCTCCTCCTCCTCCTCCTTCTCCTCCTCTTCTTCTTCTTCTTCTTCTTTGTATTATTATTGTTACTATTATTGTTATTATTGTTGTTATTATTGTTATTATTATAGAAAACACGTGAACAATAGTAATCATATGCATGCATTTAGAATTATATGGCCATCATTTGGCAAGATATGATGATGTTTACTTTGCTTAACTTTGTTAGGAGGAAGAAAAAAGATTCTGCAGGATTCTTTTCCTTTGTAGAATTTTAGCCCCTTTCTGTGCTTTTGCCATTTCTTATCCCAGACTTGGCTCATTTGTCTATTGACATAACAAAAGCTATAATGCCAAATTTTGGTGAGGAGACGGCTTCACTTTTCTCAGGACTTTGGGATAAGGACGGCAATATTTCTTGCCTGCAAAATGTTATTGCTTGACCCTATAAATAGCAAAAACAAGTGTGTGTATGGCCATGAGATGGCTTTGTGCATTTGAATCATTCCTAAAGGAAGTAAAGAGATTGATAATGTAATTGGACTAAAAGCCCCAAATCTCTCCCAAAGGAACATTAATAATTTAAGTCCTTCTGGAAATCCAAGATAAAATGGAATTCTGTTAGTGCCCTGGACCATCAGTATTTGGGGTGCATGACTGGTGATTATGTATATTACTGCACAAGTCAGCAATAAATATTGGAGAATATAGATAGAATACAAGGAGAAGAGAATATGAAAACCAGGGATACAATCTAAGGATCTACAAATTGTGGTGGGACTTGGTAGCAGAGCACCATACATCAATCCTGTACTGTGGTTTTTTACTGTGGAACTTGTTATCTATTTACAACTACCATATATAATCGAGCATAAGATGAGTTTTCAGCCTTTTGGGGGGGGGGGGCTGAAAAAGCCCCCACAGCTTATACTCAAGTGAGGGTCCTGGTTAGCTTATATTCGGGTTGGTTTATACTCGAGTATATACGGTAATCAGAGTTGGACAGTCTTATCTTGAATTACAGTTTTGTGTAATATTCAAAAACATTTAACCTACTGATGCCTCAATTAATGTAATTTTATTGGTTATCTATTTTTATTTTGAAATTTACTAGTAGCTGCTGCATTTCCCACCCTTGTCTTATACTCAAGTCAATAAGCTTTCCCAGCTTTTTGTGGTAAAATTAGGTGCCTCATCTTATACTCTGGTCAGCTTATATTCAAGTATATACGGTACTTTTAAATACACATATATCAGATGACACTATTAGTTTCTGCAAACCAGTTGGGAGGTCAATTCTTACCATGATAACATAGCAATACTATATACATTTATTGTCACAGATAGTATCATGATTTTTTTTTTTTTTACTCTGGCTTCATGCAGGTTGATGATTCAGTATATTTTTATTACCTTGTAGAAGATTGATCGCACAGCTTTTTACAGCCATTCACATTTCAAACAATTAAGCATTTTCCCTTTTCAGCACATAAATAAGTTTGACCTTATGCAAAACAGTATTTAAGCTGTATTTTTCTTGTTGGTGTGAGCCTCTGTTTTTTGCCTGCTGACTTATGGTGACCCCATTAATTTCACAGGATTTTCTTTGGCAAGAATACTCCAAAGGTGTTCCTTCCTCTGAAATATAGCTTATGGGATCTGGCATTTGTTGGTGGTCTTCCACCAAGTATTAACCAGGGCTGATCCTGCTTAGTTTCCAAGGGCAGATGGGATCTTGGCCTTTAGGGTATATAGGCCCACTACCCTTGCTCACTCGTCGCTCACCACTCACATGCATGCCATAGGTTCGTCATCACTGTAATAATGGTATCTTCTATTGTTTGGAGGCAACATGATGCATCACTAATTAAAACATTTTAACACTTTTACTGGGTAGTTGATATTGAATGTCCACACTGATGTTTGATACTTTCCCTGCTGCCTGCTGCCTGCAGCAGAGGATTGTGGAAGCTTTTCACATGTTTCTCACTTAAATCAATATGTTTTTCATAAAGAGGAAGGGATAGCAGAATGCAGCAAAAATGTAGAAGTCCTGCTGAGTTTATTTTTGTTTGCTCCTGAAAAGTACGGTAGGCAGAATGCTTTGGCAGCCTGCACACATAAAGCTGCCTTATATCCTGAGGTTGGGGAGAACCTAGATGGGATTTTAAATTTAACTTTGCATTTAAGGCCCATGTCCCTTTTAAAAATGCAAATAGGAAGCAGTTGGGATTGCACTACAAAAAGGTTTGGACAAACCCTTTCCTAACATGCTTCAGTCTTGATGAAAAATCAGTCCTCTGTAGTTGCTATTTGCATTAAGAGGTGATTCTGCATTGACATCAGAAGAAGAATGTTCTTGGCAGCTTTGGGTAAGTGATCTTTATCAACAGTGATGCAGAGGAAGAAAATATTTAATTCCTCCTCCCTATCTGTTGTAATTCTATCAAGTGTCAACTATCTACTGCTATTTTCATTGTATATAAAGAATGTATGTTAAATCTAAATAATCATGTAGCTTCATGTGTAGTGTGGTTGCCAGTCTCTTGATCCATCTTCTAGCCCAACTCAGATCCTACAATGAAACTGTACCTGGAACCTTCTATATGGTTCTGTTTTTATTGTATTTTATATGTCTTGTTTTATATGTTTACTAGCTGTGCCCAGCCACGCGTTGCTGTGGCAAAGTGGTGGTGGTATTGGTTAAAAATTGTTGTGTAATTTTTATTTGACGTTATTTGCAATTTTTTATTAATTTTATTGTAAGTTATATTTTTATTTATTATATTTTATTATTTTATTGTATTATTTTTAGTTATTTTCTATTATTATAGTATTTTATTGTATTAATTTTTAGTGTTTTTCATTATTTTTATTGGGTTGCTAGGAGACCAAGTTGGAGGAGCTTAGCCTTCTAACTGGCAGCAATTGGATAAAAGCAATTATTCCTCTCTCTCTAATTAGGACTTTATTTTTCTTTTCTTTTTGTTGTATCAACCTAGAGGCGTGGATGATGGGTTGTGTTGTCAAATTTCAAGGTTGGGGGGGCCTGTAGTTTTGTTGTTTTGTGGGTCGCCGTGATGCCATCACTCTTTTATATATATAGATATGTTTTAAATGCCGTTTTCTGTTGTATTTTATGCTGTATTTTGTGCTTGGTCCCCATGTGAGCTGCCCCGAGTCCCTCCAGGGAGATGGGGCGGGATATAAGAATAAAGTTATATTATTATTATTATTATTATTATTATATACAAAGCATGCTGTCTGATGGTTTGTAGCATAGAATATGTGCTGAAAGGAATTATGTGATACATTGATTGTCAGATTTCTGAAAATGTTAAAGCCATTGGGAACTCCTCCCCTTATTTTTTTTCCCTTTTTTAATCTTTCAGAGAAAAATTGACATTTTTGGAAAATGTGAAAAAAATGCAGCATTAACACCCTTTAGTTAAAATTTTATAAAGTATTTGGCCTTCTTTGCCAAAGAGTTCTGGTGTCTCACCAAACTGCAAGTCCCGGGATTTCATGGCATTGCGTCATGGCTGTTAATGTGATGTCAAACTGCATTAATTCTACAGTGTGGATAAACTTTTGGTCAGTAATTCTCACACTTATGAAATTATTTATTCATAAAGCCAAACTAAACTCACAATGGCTAATATTTTCATAAAGGGGTGTAGGTCCAAAACTACTGATGCATCTATTTATAATCTGGAAATAATTTCAAATATGAAGAACAGAGAACCTGCCATTTACAATTGCCTAAAAATGTGATGTTTGGAGAAGGGAGGGAGAGGAATGGTGAGTTCCTGCTTGTTTTCCTATTTGCTCTAGCACCCAAAGCTGTAACATTTTTATGTGTATCTGACAGCTAGATGGAAACTTGTTTTTGTTTTTAAAGAAATGGGCAATTCTAAGAATTTTCATGCAAAAACCGAGCAGTTCTGAGAATTCAGGATGTGTGTCGTGTGCCACTCCCTCCCCTTTAGCCAACACGGCTCTTGAGATCCAGATCCTGGCCCAGGCTTTGCGTAATGGCATCCGCATAGATGCGAGGGCTCCTTGTGCCAGTGTAAACTGTTATGTTGGGCGGTTCAATGGGTGGGAGGAAGTGGCCCTGGGCATCCCCATTGGCCTGGTCAGAGAAACCATAGCAAGATCTGGTGGGAGTCATGTGTATTCCTTTCCCTCCCCCCCAATCAATTCCAAGTTGGCATAGGTGGGGCTGTTTTTTAGCCTTTCTAGAAGGTTGGGATTATTTCAAATCAACAGGGAATGTCAGAACTACAAGGCAAGTTTAGTACTCTGCTGATTTGCAATCACCTTTACTTTGTCCTGGCATTTTATAATTTGCCATTTATGTGGACAGTTATTGGTATTGTTTTGTTAACATATTTTGAGTTGTGCTTAAACCTGTTTTAACTTTGTGCTTTTCACATAATTGTTTATACTTTATAATTGCATTTCAATCTTTGTATGGTGAGATTTTAACTGTAATTAATTTGTTGTAAACTCCTTGGGTCTTGTGTCAAGGAGAAAGTCAAGATATGAATAAAACAGAGTAAATAAACAAAAAACAAAACAAGCTCCACTTAGGTCAGTATTTTTCTCAATATTTTGAGAAGAAAGTTACATTATCTTATCACCTTGTCTTGGTTGTTTGCATTTTCAGTTCTATCAGAACAATTCCACTTCTTTTTCAGGCCTGAGTTTATTGATCACCAACATTGAAGCTGGTTAGGATTAACATAAACAGATATTGGAAATATTTCATTCATTAGAGCTAGTTGCTATCATGAATTGAGCATGAAACCTAATTGATTTCCTATCAATCAGCAAGATGTAAGATTGTATATATGTTAAGAAAAACTTACACATAATTGAATTTCTAAGGAAACACAATTCCAGCACAATCCTTATCAATATGTTGTATATAAATCTGGATTTCAGTTCATTTGCAGTCCAATATTATATATAGGACTCTGTTCATAGAGTTGCCTTAAAATTTCAAACAACACCGTCTTTTGTGTGCTTAGTGTCATGACAAATAGATTACCTTTTTGGCTGTGTGCAACTTTACATCTGTATATAATTTTAAAGAGATTGTTCAGCAGTGAAGGTACAAACCTCCCTTCCATGCCTTGATTTTGGATTGCCCTGCTTAGCAAGGGCCAGAACATATACTTATTTATTTGTTTTGCTCCCAGGAAAGGGTATGGTAAAAGAATAGGAACAAATTGAAACTCACAAGAAAGGATAGGATTTATTTATTGCATTTATATACCTCTTTTCTCACTCCTAGAGGGACTCAAAGCAGTTCACAGCATAATCAGTGGCAAAATTCAATGCCTCACATGTATAAAACATCACATATCAAATTGATAACATATAACAATAGATTAAAATCATTAAAACTATAAAACCATAACAACAATCACAGACCCAACACAAAACCTTTAAACCTTGCATCGGTCCAAGAATATCTTTCCATATTTCCAGATTTCTGTCAATTATCAAATGTCTGCTTAAGTTGTTTCCTAAATGCTAAGAGGGAGGGGGCCGATCTAATCTCACTGGGGAGGGAGTTCTACAGCCAAAAGGCCACCACTGAGAAGGCCCCGTTTCTCATCCCCACCTGTGAAGACAGTGGGACCGAGAGCAGGACCTCCCAGCATGTCAAAATTATAATAATTATTGTATATGCTCTTGTATAAGTTGATCTCATTTGTAAGCCAACGGCAGGTTTTGGGACCAACTGAGAGTAGAGGGGTTTGGTGCTACTTTTAGATTCTTCCAGGACATACTAAGCTCTCACTTTTCATACTATACTTGGAGAAGGGGATGGTTCTTGTTTTGATAACTTTAACTCAAAGGTGGACCCAGGTTTTTTGTGTTGATTTTTTGTCTAAAATTTCTAGATTTATACATGAGTTATACAGGCAGTCCCTGAGTTACAAATATTCAACTTACAAATAACTCATAGTTAATACGAGAGGTTAGACAAGAAGGAGTGAGAGAAATCTATCCCTAAGAAGGGAAATTAACACCTGGAAGAGTTATCATGGGGAAAAGGTGTCTCCACTGAAAGGTTTTCACCAATCCTTGTTTCCACAATAAGCCAAATTTTTCAAAAAGGAACCAGGCTTAGCACAGCAGGCTAACAGCTATGTTGCAGAAAAATCTTGTCGATCAAAAGGTCAGCAGTTCGGGCCCAGGTCGGGGTTGAGCACGTGCCATTAGCCCTAACTCACCTGCCCACCTAGCAAGTCGAAAGAAGAAATGCGAGTAGATAAAAATAGGTACCGCTTTTAGCAGGGAGGTAATAAAAGTGCCCTTAAGGACATCGATCAGAGGCTTGGTCCCCATGTAAGCCACCCTGAGTCTCTTTGGGGAGATGGGGCAGGATATAAGAATAAAGTTAACATGATATCATTAAGGTATACAACAACAATTTTTAAAGTGAGGGCTTATTTCTTAAATTGGTTGCAACAAAAATTGGGAGAAGTATAAAAGTAAGTAAGCTCAGTTTCATTAGCCCAAGTGTGGGAGACATATCCAATTGACAAAGGAACCCATACATTGTAACAGAATATCAACATAAACAGTCATGCAGGCAGACAAGTGAAGCACTGTGTGAGACGTCCCCAAATATGAGAAACGAGTGAATTGCTTCTTGAGGTCCCACTCTGCCCCTTCTCCTAAATTCCAAAACCACATGGAGCCTCTCCTCTAGGGTCTAGCCCCGCGTTGCATAAGCACCACACATTTCCCCATATTTGCATTATCACTATAAACAGAAATCAGGTTTTACCTGCCTATCAAAGGAATCAAACCCAGCAGAGCCAAAGACCCATTCACCCACCTTCTTGCCCCTTTGTCTTGTCTGCAACATCCATCAGGGCATGTGAAGACCCATTGTTGTTAAATCCCAGGACATATCAAGACATCTGGGAATCCCCTTATCCAAAACCTGGGAACTATGTCTGCAGGGAGAATCCTCTCAAGCATCCATTATTCTCTGACCTTGCCCTCATTCCATTCTCAGATCCTCCCAGAGAAGTGGACCCACCAGGGGACCAAGTATCTGCACCAAGAAGGAGGACCCACCCATAGATATTTTGGAGGTGAAGGAATTATTCCTTTCTTTTTCCTTTGGATTTGCTGCAGGCAGGCATGTAGCTGGGGGGGGGGGGGCTTGAGGGGCTTCAGCCCCCCCCCCCAAATTCTCAGGGTGGCCCACGAGAAGACCTTACATTTATTATTTAAACTGTTATGTTTATTCATATCATGATCTGATCACCATGCTCAATATATCCCATATGCATGGGGGTATTGGGATAACGATACAAAAGGTTTGCTAGGGTAGATCCTCTCTCACGTAGACCTGCCCCCCCCCCCCCCGAATCCAAAATCCTAGCCCCCCCCCCCCCCGAATCAAAATCCTGGCTACGGGCCTGGCTGCAGGAGCAATGAAATTATTTTATTAACTTATGTTGGTTCTTCACTCTTCCTGTTCAGTCAGAACAGTTGCACTTCCCTTATAGGCTTGAGGCTATTGGTCACTAACATTTTCCACTGAAAAAGCAAATGGCCTGGCAGAATAATAATGTGGGGGTGGTGGAGGGAGTGCTTGATTTTCATTTGACTCTTGGGGTGATTATATTAGTGCATACGTGAGTCATTTCTTGCCATGGATGCAATTATACCTTTAGTGATAAAAATGCTTCTTTGTTCAATGTATAATCTCCTTTTCCATTAGTTCAAACATGGATGAACGAGTACTCCCAAATGTCAAATATGTTTCATCATGCTACATTGACCAGACACAGGTACCAACAGAGCAGCCCTTTTGTGTGTATTCAACTTACATGTATTGGTCCTTATCCACTCCATAACCAAGGCCAAGCATTATGGGTTTATTATATAAATGTTGTTATATTAATAGGGTATAATCTTTGATAAAAACAGGCTTTCCTTAAGACATGTTGAGACCGGTTCCCTAAGTTCACCTAGTTGCTAATTATAACTCAGAATTGATTTAGGTTTATTACAGCTGCTCCGCTCACTGGCAATAAATACACTGTCTAGCCTCCAGGCTGGGAAACGAGAATATCAAGTTTAAACTTCTTGCAAATTAGAGCAATCTGTTTTAGAAGTGATTCAGAGAACATGTTAACGGAAACCTAAAAACTGTTGTTGATTCAGAGAAGAAAGGTAAGCTGTTCCTGACTTCACTTACTTTGAAATTGTCTTTCTGATAGATTATGATGCATGCAACAGGAATATTACTAGAAGTAAAAAAAAAGATAGAAACTGGCATTTTGGCATACATTTAAAAATAATTTATATTTAGCAGAAAACTAAAGAAATCACTGAACGTGTCACTTTATTTGATGACATGTAGAGGCTAATTGTGTGCATAATTTTGGGGGGAAACCACTGAATCAATGGAACCTACTGTCAAGTAAATATACATCAAAATTATAGTCTTTCAGTCCTGTCCCAGACAAAGTTAAGCAGTCCTGATGGCCCTTCCAGACAGACCCTATATCCCAAGATCCGATCTCATGTTTTCTGTTTATCCCAGATTATCAGGTGGTGCGGACTCGTATAATCACGTTTAAAGCAGAAAACCTGGGATCAGATCCTGGGATATACAGCCTGTCTGGAAGGGCCTTAAGATAACAGAAACACATAGGAATGGAAGGAATTGCTTTATGTCAATATAGTCCTATAGTCTCCATAAAGCTGAGAAATGCAGTTCAAAAAAGTGACTTTTCCAAGTTCTGTGTTGTCATGCAGCAGCTCCCTTAAATTTCAGACAAGTTTCTTTTCTAATTGTATTTTGGGATGCCAGGATTGAATCTAGCATCTTTTTCCTGGAAAATGTTTTAGACTTTATCACCAAACTGCTTTACATCACCATAGGTCATAAGGAAAACTGTTGTATTCAAGAGTTGTTTTTCTCCCGCTTTATAAATATTTTCCCCATACAGTATTTTTTTAAAAATCAGATCATATGATAGCTGCCATCTGTGAGATTTGCTTACTCTTGCATAGGTGTAGTACCCTGTGAGATCATCTGTATCACTTCTTCTTTAAACTGTAGGTCTCAACCCCAAATGGGGTCCCCTTAGCTCAGTGTTGGGCCTCATGAACAATTTGGCAACTGTAAAAGGTTTCTGAATGCTACCCATTTACACAGTTCTTAGCAACAATGCACAAGAGTTTACAACAGACTCTGAAGAAAATGCTTTGGCTGCACTTAATAAAAAGGGAAATTGGCCTTGAAAATGCTGGTCTATTATCAGAAAATGGTTGCTTTTTTATACCTACTTTATATAATTTCTTGGGTGGAAAGAGGTCACAAGTGGAGAAGTTTTAAGAAGCTCTGATCTGTATTACTTGTCACCACCCACTGATTTCAATCCCTATAATAACCAGTGTGGTGGAATTGAAGAAGCTGAGAATCCAGTGCACACCAAGCCAAGCACGTCAAAGAGTGGGGAGAGGATAATTTTTTAAAGGAAAGTTTGTTTATTATAAGTAAGCAATCTACGTTGGCCAAAGGTCTCACAATATAAATGACATCTCCCTTCAGGCATTACAAAGTTGTGAAACAGGTCAAGTCCTATTTAGCTCAGATGTTATAAAAGAAACACGATCCCCAGCACACCTTAAGTAAACATTTCCCTAGGCTACTCATAAGTACGAATGGATTTCTGCTCTGGATGTTCACAGGGCTAGGAGCTTCAGCGCTTTTTCCCAGTCTACTACTAAGAGGTGAGCCCTGCATGTGCTCTCTGTTTACTCTCTAAACTTTAGGTTTTTATAATTTCAGAAATGTCAAGATGTTTTTGTTTTCACCAAAATGGCCATCTGCCGGGCAGTGGTCTCCCATGACCTCTGATGCTCCTCTGTGATGCTGATCCCAATCAAATGTAACTAAAACCCCAAGACATCATTAATCATTTATTTACCTGGAGGTGAAATAATATTCCCAAACTCTGCTGTTCAGATAATGGGAAGAACCTATTATCAGACCGGAAAAGCAAATTTCCTGTATTAGTGAAATATATTACAATGATGTGTAAGTTTTCAAAATGTCCTGGAAGAGGTTGTTTTTCATTTTATCATATACACACATCTTTAAAGTATACAACATTTTACTATTTTTTGTATGAAACAATGTTTTTCCAAAACCATAAAATAGCAAAAGTGTCCCTATCTTAGCCACCTGTATGGAAAAGGTTAGCTTTTGGAGCATTTCAGATAAAGAATACTCAGCCAGTATTGTTATCAAATAAGCCGCCTTCTTGCAAACTAAAAAAATAGAGCTAGTTTTCACCATCCCTTAGTAATCACAGCCTATTATCTATAAACCTCTATTCTGATGTTAGTAAGTAAGCTTTTTTCTTGCTCAAGTTTGTCAACATGGACAGTCCAGTAGAATACTAGTGCTTACTTTTAATCATTTTACCCTTCCTGATTTGAGCTTGCTTAGCAGTATGCAACCAAGCAAGCTGAATTTTGGTGTATCAGTGCCCTCTGGTGGCTTCGAAAGCAATTTAAAGCCTTCGACAACACAATTTAATATAGGATTACTCTCCTCCTCCATCTGCTGCTCTTCAGGTGTGTGGTTAGACTGGTGGTATGTGCTGAGTTGTAGTTAACACAACTAGAAGGTATCAGGTGTGGATCTGCTCCCACTACAAAGATGCTTTGAACTCCATTTCCATTTTTACCACAAATGTTCCACAAGATGCAGTTTTCCAAGGTATGTATCTTCATTACTTTAAATTAGGCGTGACAAATCAACCACCTTACCGAAATAGATTAATCCACAAAATCCTTTTAATATTTAAAGCACCTTAATGGAATAGATCATATACACCTATACTTGAGAAACATGTTTGCAGGGAAGATGAGAAAGAAATGTGATCATCTATCTTTGGGAGTATTGGTTTTCTTACGTCTGGTATGGTACCTGGAAGTAAACAAAAAACAAACAAACAGAATTTCATTAAACATTTGTGGATTTAGTCAAGTGCTCAATTTAAAACATTTTTCGAAATTGGGAATCTTGAGGTTGCTGTCTGTCTTTGCATTACAGTCTGTGCCCGTTCAGAAAATTTCGCCTTGCTTTCTGTCCCTGTGATAATTGGATTTTGGAAAAATGTGTGAACCCATCTCATATAAGCACATCTATAAACATATGAAGCTTCCTTATATTAAATCAGTCTGTTGATAACCTAACATGGATTATTTGATTTGCACTGTTCTCCAGAATTTCAGACAGAGTCACTTTGTGACAAGGTAACGGCGCTCCATGCAGTCATGCCGGCCACATGACCTTGGAGGTGTCTTCGGACAACGCCGGCTCTTCGGCTTAGAAATGGAGATGAGCATCAACCCTCAGAGTCGGTCACGACTGGACTTAACGTCAGGGGAAAACCTTTAAAACCTTCTTTGATACTTGGGATTCAGTCCCAGGAATTCTGAATGTAAAGCATGTGTCCTATGAAAGGGCTATGATCTTTCTCACCCCACAAAAACTAGAATCTTTAGTCCATTTTGCCTTCCAATATAGAAAGTTCACCTCTCCCAGACCCACAAAACACACAAAGTTTGGCAGATTCTATCTGAGAAACCATATTTGGCAGTTACGTAGAACTTGGAAAAATTAAAGTCACTCTACAATTACCCACCAGTTCAGAGCATAAAAGGTTATCCCCAAGGCAACTAAGCATGTATTCATCAACAAAATATAAGCAATCCTATTAAATAACTTTTACGGTCCAAATCTTTCATCATAAAAGTATTTTCTGCAGATAATCAGCATCTATGGGGGGTTGGGAGGGAATGGGTGAGATAACAAGAGAAATAGATACACAACAGAGAAGAGCCTAATGGCAAGGCTCAAACAAGACGAGAAGAGAGTGAGAGACCATCATGAGCTTTGATATTGTTGCCAACATAATAAGATCATGTAAAGGCCATCTTTCTCTCCTGCTATGATATTATGAAACCATTTTAACAGCTGCCTTTGATCTAAAGTTTTCTCTTATTTGAAAGATTATAAATCCCTGCCAAATATACAGTAAGATTTCATTGGTTTATTTTCCAATAAAGGCAGCATTCTTGAAATAGCCTTAAATAGTACTTACTGTCCCACAGGGTACCAGCGATGTTTTGTTGTGTAGAACATTTTACTAAGCTGTTCAATAGTGGGGCCTTTCTTGTTTTTGAGCTCTTCTTCTTCCAGTCTAGATTTCAGCACCTGATCGTGTGTTTCCTCTTTGTAATCCAAGGGATCTCCCCGGGGAATAGGCTGACAAAGAGTAATGCCCCAAATAATCAAATGAAGACAAAGAAAAACTTAGCATATTGCATTTCTTTGAAGAGAAGTCATAAGTTCACGGGGCACTTATCACAAATCCGGAATCTGAGACTGCAATGCATTTCACTACAGATTAAGGCCAGAATCCTATTGGAACGACACGTTAGTATAGAAATAAGTGCACACATGATTTGCTGATGCAGCCAATTATTTTGCAAATGTGAACACAATCTCTCCCTTTCTTTATTTGGTAGGTGGAAAGCAACAGGTGACAAATTCTGTTTGTTATTGAGTGCACATTTGGAGAAAACGTAATGTATTTGTTACTGCAAGTGCTTGGAAATGGGATACTAGATATTAGAATGCATACTGGAAATGGAAATAACAAAAAATACCACACAATACAAGAAGTGTAGGTTATACCCTAGCCTCTAGCTCACTGAAATTCTCATATTATAAGAAAATATTCCATAACTCACCAAATACCTTCTCTAATGTAATACATAAGGAATGAGCAACATTATTGAGTCAAACATATATGTGGTTTTGAGTTAATTTTAAATAACATTCACACTGAGGGATAACTCCCAATAACTTATATTGGAGAATGTCCCAAACACTAGCTATTTGTTTACAGGTGTTTACATTAGCTATTGCCATTGATGAATGAGCACTGTTTTATTTTGAGTTTTATGCTGTTGTTACATGCTTATGTGTTTTATTCAAATGTATTTTATATTGTGTTTTATTTCATGTCCTGCTTTTAGGCACCTTGTGCCTTGTGTAAATCCCCCCGCCAAAGTCCTTTTGGGGAGATGGTGGCGGGATACAAGGATAAAATTATTATAATTATTATAGCTATGCTTCTTCAATTACACAAAGAGGATACCATTCTTCAGGCTAAGAACTAATCAGATGGCTGCTAGGCTCAGTTTTCATGTGCTGTGGAAACAGAGCCCGATGGGAATCGCATGACATTAAGGCCATCACATGACATTAAAGCACTTGTGGTGGGGCACCATGCAGCTCTGTTTCAGTAGCACATGGAAACAGAGTTGGGTGTTACCTGACTCCTAGCATCAGTAAGTGTGAGAAAATGGGGGAAAGGCACAGGAAGCACGTAGGATGGCTGGCCATCCCGGAATATGGGGAAAGATGGGAGGAAAAGGTTAAGACGATTCCTTTGGTTTCCCCTGCTCTATCTAATGAAGTCCTTACTTACCTGTGTGTGCTCATAGGGAATGTCCACTGTTGGATGGTAGCAAACAATTGTCTTCCCATCTGATGTCAAGGCCAGTTCCACTTTGCTAAAACATAAAACACCAATCAATATATTCTGCCGTATTGAAGGGCTGTCATTGGAAAATACATTTTCTTTTAATTTATTCTCATATGAAATCATATGAAGAAATATGAAAACATGAAGTACAGATATTATGGCAACCAGTAAAACCTTTCTTCATGGTATTTCTTTTGACTTTTTAACCATAAGATTTAACGTCGTTACAATAAACTACATGAACTCTATCTATCCTGGTGGCTGCACCTTACCTCTGAAACTTCTGGTCCAAGGAAGCCAGAATGTCCTCCACTGTTGTTCTTCCAGCGGCAGGCTAAAACCTTTTTATCCAGACAGGCTTTTAAAGATGATGGTTTATAATAGTAATAATAATAACAACAAAAACAATCTTTATTTATACCACGTCTCCTCTCCCCAAAGGGACTCAGGGCAACTTGCAACACAATTTAAGATCAAGTCAGGGGGTGCTGTGGTTTTTTACTTATGTCTTAATGGATTTTAATTTAACTTAATTTAACTTAATGGATTTTTAATATTGTTTATATTTAATTCTGTTTTAGTGTTTGTAAATTTGTATATTTTAAATTGTATGCTAATCTTTTATGTTAAGTCACTTTGAGTCTCCTTCAGGAGTGATAAAGCGAGATATAAATAAATAAAGACTGCTCATTTTTCTGTTATCCTTTGAATGTGTAATCTGTCTTTATACATTTCATAAACATTCCTCCACACTCAATAAATACAATTTATTAGACATGGGCTCAAAATTTGTCTCATCCCTTTGATTTGTGTTTCCGTTTTGTCCATTCGGATGGCACAGAATGGGAAGGTCCCCCCGGAACAAAAATAAACTCGTTACAAAAGGCAGGTGGGACTGGGTACCGGCTCCAAGCCTGCTTTTCAGATTGACGTAGGTCCGAAGTGCCAGGGCCTGGCAGGGCTTGTAACCAAGCACCAAGTAAGGAGAGCCCCTTACTCAGCGCTCGGTGGCAGGCACTCCGGCACTTCGAGCCTCCAGTGCAGGCTTTGGACCTATGCGCTTGGGCCTCATAGGGCCTGCAGCCGAGCCCTAAGGAGCAGTCCTTATTGGGCGCTTGGCTCGCAGGACCTGTGAGGCCCGGGTGCATAGGCCCAAAGCCTGCACCCGTAGACCCAAAGCACCAGGGTGCCTGCAGCCGAGCGCTGAGTAAGGAGCGCTCCTTAAATGGCTGCAGGCCCTCCAAGGTCTGGGCGCTTTGGGCCTATGAGTGAAGCCCCCTCCCAACAATGGAAAACGGATATTTCAGCACCAAAGATGAAGAACAACCGGGAGGCTAAATCGAAACGGATCGGGGGCCCCACCAAAAGCCGGGACCTGAAACGGATCAAGGTTTGCCCCAAATGCACATCTCTACTATTTATCCCTGCACCATTGCAACTCAAATGTATTCTAATAATATATTATTTACCAGAAAGTTGTTATTCTTTTAAACATTGTTCCAATAAAATTTCTGATTTTGAAAACTGCACTTCCTGAAATATTACATAATTAGACAATAACTGTAATGTAAGATGGTATAGATCGTCAGGACCGCTATATAATTAAGCATACATATCCTCCCCTCCCTCCCAGTCCAGCTTAATACATACCAGTTATAGTCATCAGGAAGAGCTGAATATGTAGATTTTAGACAAGCACAATTAACTGCACCTGAGAACAGAAGAACCCCCACTCCAAGTGAGAATGATATAATATGCAGTAAAAGGTAGTTTTCACAGGATGTGGGGGTGGAAAAGGCTGAATCTCATTATTTCAATTGATTAGTTATAAATCATATACATTACCCCTCCTGTCCCCAGAAAGGACAGAAAAGAGAGAGATATAAAGCTCCATAGGAATATTGGGCAAGGCTCTACCTTCTCAAGCCAAGCAAGTTAACTTTCTGGACTAATCTATGAGGAAAGTAAACACTTGCTGCAGGGGTGACCAACATGTACTTCCTCGATTTTTTGTTCCCAAATGCCCTTAAGAGGCTTTAAAAAACAGTGATTTTCAGGTCACTTCATGTTACAAATTAGACCTCAAAGGCAGTAGAGGAAAGACTAATGACATCCCCTAACTTCTCACAGTTGCCTGTTCCTGTCATAATGCATGAGGAGATGATCCCAATGTCAGTACAGTAGAGTCTCACTTATCCAACATAAACGGGCCGGCAGAATGTTGGATAAGCGAATATGTTGGATAATAAGGAGGCATTAAGGAAAAGCCTATTAAATATCAAATTAGGTTATGATTTTACAAATGAAGCACCAAAACATGTTAGACAACAAATTTGGCAGAAAAAGTAGTTCAATATGCAGTAATGCTATGTAGTAATTACTGTATTTATGAATTTTTCACCAAAATATCACGATATATTGAAAACATTGACTACAAAAATGCATTGGATAAGCGAGTGTTGGATAAGTGAGACTCTACTGTATATTGTGAAATGCTGGGCTGCAAAGGGCTTGGATCTCCTGCCATATTATACATAGGTTTGCAGGGCTTACCAGGTACCAGACCATGCCTGGTGAGAGCTGTCAAACGCATCCAAATGGTACTGGATAAAACAATCCTTCTTGATGCTATAGCCATGCTGGCTGACAAAGACAGCAGTCACTTCAAAATTGTATTTGGAGGAAATCAGTACAATTCACTTTATTCTGTTTGGGAGACAATACATTCATAAAAAAGGCATTAAGTCTACAGCTTTACAAGATAACCTATACTTAACAGTTATTCCAGGATGTATCACACATTTAACTAAGAAAAGTCTTGAGAGCCTTAGTCATTTCATAATTCATTATCCTAATCCTGTTTAAGAAAGTTCCTTCCACCCTCAATTAGTAAGGCCATGGCTAATCAGGACAGTGTTAAATTAAGTGGATGTAAAAGATGTATGAACCACATCGAGTGAAAAACATGTGGTCCAGGAGATGTTCTTAAATCCAGTTCCCAATCACTCCAGATACCATGTCCACAGAGCAGGGATGATTGAAAACATAGTCCAACACCTGGGGAACCACAGTTTCTTTAACCTTAATATTTAAGCTGTTCTCCCTTCCTGCATTCCTGCCACACTGATTCAGAGTTTAAGATTAAAACAAAGATGGCGGAATCCTAAACTAAAATATTAGTTAACGCAATACTAGTACACAAGGCAAAAGGCTTTACATTCCTCCCTCTATAAATAAAAGTTAACCCTCATCCATTTATAGTGGCACATTTTAGTTCTTCAATAACGTTTTATTGCAAAATCCAGACAAAACTAGTCTTGCAGGATTGGAACTTTACAACAGTGTCATCAAAACAGCTGTAAACAATATGCCTAAATTTCAACCTGCACCATATGGGCTCTTGATACCATATGGAGTTATTGGCTTGCCTACAGTAATTCCAAAGAAATGTTCTACCTATATGGACATGTTTTGTGGTTTAATGTTTGGGTGCTATTAAACTTTTAAGAAAAAGAAAAGAAAGGAACACTGATTCTGGACCCAATGCTCCAATGGACCACATTTTTAAAAACCCATAGAATGAAAGTCTCAGAAGGGCCCAAAAAATACTTGCGATCAAGGCACTCAATTGCTAGTCATCCTAACTGCCATTGCCTTTTAGAGAGATAAGATGGTGGCACAGATCCACCATGTGTAGGCCCAAAAGCAGATGACAGGGCCTCCCCTCCACCTGAACTGCTACTGCCCTGACCTTGGAGGGAAAGAAGAGGCAATATTTGCTAGATTTATTATATCAACCAACACTGACTATATACAGTAATGCAGTTTCAAACTGCAGAGGCTTGACTTTTGGACAATTGATTCTGGAGAGCAGGCGTTCGAATCCCCACTCAGCCATGGAAACCAAGAGAATAACACTATTTTTCATATCACATAGTGCAGGTTCATTCTAGTGTAAACTCCTATTAACTACAGAGGCCAGACGTGGTATTGTGGCTTGCCCCCCAGGCAAGAAGCAGCCAGGCTCTGAATCTGTAAGGCCATTAAATGCTAATCACAATGACCAATTGTAATGTTCACACTTGCCTCCAACAAACAAGAGTTCTTTCTCCCACCCTGGACATTCCAATATACAGTGTTCCCTCACTACTTCGCGGTTCACTTTTCACGGATTCGCTGTTTCGCGGTTTTTCAATACTCTAATTAGAAATCATAAAAATTACAATTTACAGCCTAAGGAAGGGAGGAAGGAGAAGCCAAAGGGAGAGAAAAGGAGCCCAAGCAGCAACGGGAGAAGGAGGCGATTTATCAATACACAATTGGTTTAGAAAGACTTAAAATAGTGTATAACTACTCAAATAATGTATAAGTATTTAAATATAGTGTTCCTACTTCGCAGATTTTCACTTATTGCGGATGGTCCTGGAACCCCAGCGATAAGTGAAGGAACAGTGTATCTCACAACCTCTGAGGATGCCTGCCATAGATGTGGGTGAAACTTCTGGAGATAATGCTTCTGGAACATGGCCACACAGCCCAGAAAACTCACAGCAACCCAGTTTTTTCTTCTTTTAATTTTAATTATTTTTATTTACATACATTAACTACTTACAGTGAAACAGAACACAAAGCAATGAACATTTTACAAACACATAACCCTTGCCACCAAGGCCTGAACAACAAGTATAATTTCCTTTACCATAAAATTTATAAGTCAACCATTAAACAAATGTCACATCCAAAATTCCTGACCAACAAGGTTGTATTGTTTTCCTTTTTCACTCTCTAGAACATATTTAATAAAAACTGACCAGTATAAATCAAAATCAGATTTTCCCCCTGAACACCCTCATTTCCATTGATCGTTGCAATGAACTGGAAGACAGCAACCAATCTCACACTGGAAGCATGGTATGGGGAGGTATGGAACGTAGCCTTAAATGATAAATTATCAACAGCAACCCGGTTTGAGCCATGGCAGTCAAAATTGTGACAATGCTATAGGACAGTGATGGCCAACCTATGACACGCGTGTCAGCACTGACACGCCTAGCAATTTTTGCTGACATACTGCCGCATGCAGATTGATTGGATGACTATGTATTTTGTGGCCAAATTCGGTGTGATTTGGTCCAGTGGTTTTGTTGTTTACTCCATGGTAATTATGCACATTACATTTATATATATATTATATCATTCCATTATTATTCTATTATTATTGTAGTATATTATCATATTGTTACCATTATATTATTATTATTATTATTATTATTATTATATTCATTATTCATGACTACATTGAAATAAGAATAAAGAGAAATCAGCATGGAAACTGCAAGAGGTAACATAGATTGTTGTACATGGAAATAATGGTAGTAAATAGTTTTTGATTTACTAAATACAGTTATATATTACAATTATACATTTTTGTTATTTAAACTATACATATTGCGAAATTATGAGTTTTTTTCCTCAAAGTGACACACCACCCAAGTCATGCTAGGTTTTTTTGGTGAATTTTGACATACCAAGTGCAAAAGGTTGCCCATCATTGCAATAGGATCTTGGAAGTTTTACAAGATTTTTGGCCTTCTCTGCCAAGAAGTGCCAGTGCCTCACCAAACTACAGCTCCCAGGATTCCCTAGCATTGAGCCAAGGCAGCTAAAGCGATGTCAACCCGCATTCATTCCACAGTATAGCTACATCCCAGGACGAGAAATTGGTTGGCTTCGTTCCCTTTGCACCATTCTGCACGCTTTATTCACAAGGAGTGGAGGAGCCATCCCTTTGACGGAAAACAAAGGATTCTCCAGTGTTTCCTGCACGGTCCTTTCTCTCCTCAGTTCGAGATAGTCTTTCAGCCTCAACTAGGGACGGGCAGAACCCAGAAAAAGGTAAAAAGGTGGAAACAGAAGGTACACACTCACCGCACGGAGCCAATACAGCGACGGAACCTGCTTTTCTGTCCGTCCGAAACGGCTTCCCCCGCCCACTTCCGGTAATGAGCCACGCTCTGTGTAAAGGATACTGGGGAACGTAATCTCGGTTACTATGCTCCCGTCTGTGGCAATTGGCAACGGATACCGATGGGAAGAGGGCGGTGGCCAAGGTAGCCTCCCTTAAACCGTTCTTGTTGTTGTAGGGAAACACTGTGAAGGTGCATCATTCTAGGCCAGGTATGGGCCAACTTGGGCCGTCCTTCCAAGTGTTTTGGACTTCGACTCTCACCATTCCTAACAGCTTCAGGCCCCTTCCTTTTTCCCCTCAGCCGCTTAAGCGGCTGAGGGGAAAAAGGAAGGGGCCTGAGGCTGTTAGGAATGGTGAGAGTCGAAGTCCAAAACACCTGGAAGGACGGCCCAAGTTGGCCCATATCTGGTCTACAAGATCTCAGACATGGACAGGTTTTATATGAGGAGACGATGTCTTTGAGATAACCTGTACCTGAGTCATATAGGGCTTTGTAGGTCATGACTAGCACTTTGAATAGCACCATGTGAATTGAAATAGCACTTTAAACTGAAACAAATGGTGGAGATGTTGCAACAAGGGAGTTGTGTCTTCGCTGTCCAGTCACCAATCTAGCTGCCAGTCTTTCAAAGGCATTCCCACGTAAAGCAGATTAGAACACTCCGAACAGAAGCCCACTCCAAAACCGTATCACCGAAAATCTGTCTTAAACTGAGAAAATTTCATTTAAAGCGAACAAGAGGCTTGTTTTAAAATGGGTTGCAAGTAGCTTGCTGCCGGTTTCAGTGACAAACCAGCGAAGCTCAATTCACTGTAATCATTTGTTGGGGACGCCTGGCTTGGCAGCAGTACGTGTGAAAAAGATCTTGGAGTCCTCGTGGACAACAAGTTGAACGTGAGCCAACAATGCGATGCGGTGGCGGCAAAAAAAAAGCCAATGGAATTTTGGCCTGCATAAATGGGAGTCTAGTGTCTAGGGAAGTCATGCTACTCCTCTATTCTGCTTTGGTCAGACCACACCTGGAATACTGCATCCAATTCTGGACACTGTGATTTAAGGGAGATGTTGACAAGCTGGAATGTGTCCAGAGGAGGGCGACTAAAATGATCAAGGGTCTGGAGAACAAGCCCTACAGGGAGTGGCTTAAAGAGCTGGGCATGTTTAGCCTGCAGAAGAGAAGGCTGAGAAGAGACATGATGGTCCTGTATACATATGTGAGGGGAAGTCATAGAGAGGAGGGAGCACGCTTGTTTTCTGTTGCCCTGCAGACTAGGACGTGGAGCCAAGGTTTCAAACTACAGGAAAGGAGATTCCACCTGAACATTAGGAAGAACTTCCTCACTGTGAGAGCTGTTCAGCAGTGGAACTCTCTGCCCCAGACTGTGGTGGAGGCTCCTTTGCAGGCTTTTAAGCAGAGGCTGGATGGCCATTTGTCAGGGATGCTTTGAATGCAGTTTTCCTGCTTCTTGGCAGGAGGTTGGACTGGATGGCCCGTGAGGTCTCTTCCAACTCTATGATTCTATTATTTAGCTTGTTTCAAAAGAGGTCCTCTGCTGCTGAAATTTGAGAGGACAGTGCCACTGGAATTTGTGTGGCCCATGATGGGACCGTGGAGGAGGGATTTGCACCCAGACCCATTCAGGTTGTCCAGTTCTGCTGTGTGTAATTAGGCATAGTTGGCAACTGAACATGAGCTAAAAATATCCTTATAATGGGAACCCATCAATAATTTCAACATTAATCTAATATATAGTCATTTCACGTGCAAAATACTTGCTGGCATAAGCACATGATAAAATATGCTACATTGATGAATGTTAGATGTCATGGCTGCAGGTCCATGTAGGTGGAGGTGGGAGATGGTAATCCTTACAAAACAAACCCAAAACCTGATGAAGCTGTTTTCCTATGAACAGAATTCTAAATGCCATTCCAGTAAGGTAGGCATTGTATACAAAATCTTTGCAGGAAGAAAGGTGAAGCAAGGAGAATTTGGTGTACTTGGAAAAGGGACTGGCAGATAATTTCACAACTTGTGACTATTAAGGCCAAGGAGTTGAGTTACAGGAATAGCTGCTGCTGCAGCTCTGAAAGAAATCTTTTTCTTCTCATGTACAACTTTTCACTTACTAGTTTGATCAAGATTACATAAAATTAGAAAAAACAGTTTTAAAAATCGTGGAAGCCATTGGGAGAGGCTTAAAATTAAATATCAGGGCAATTCCAGGAATAACTTGTTAGTCTGAAATAGTAATACCAGGGAAGCAAAACTTAAAGAGAAATTACATGACCTTTATGGAAAGGCCTCATAGTAATATGTTAAGGATCAGAGGTTTGAAAGTTACATTTTTAGATAATTCCCATATTGGTGGAGTTGGGGGGGGGGGGGGGGAACTTCCAAGCTGTTTTCCATCATTAGTTTTAGTAAATGCCACAGTGCTTTTTAATATTTCTAGCACCACAGAGGCAGTGCTACAATACTTTTCCTCTGATTACTAGGATATTATAATTGTGATTTCTGGGCAAGAACTGGTCATTTCTGTTTGTAGACAGATTGCTGTTCATCTCAAGTCCATATAACTGACGAGTCTGTATTAATGCAAAATTGATCACCAAATCAATATGACCCCCTTCCTTCCACAAGTGAAGGGCTATGGTACTGAATTAGCAGTGATAGGATTGTAAAGGTGTACAAGCTGCTGAAATGGCCATTAACAAGATTATAACTGTCAGTTATTAGTAGGCGACAGTGTTTTGTTCTTTGTCATGAAAAGCATAATTCAAGACCATTAGCAGTCTGTTATAGCAAGAGCAACGATGTTTGGTGGCAATTAATAAATATACAATTGAAAACTTTAATAGAATAAAAAATTACAATCAATTTTCATCAGAAGTAAGAAGTATTATCACAAGTAATAAGAACATGTATGTGTGTGTGCTTGTACGCGTGTGTGTGTATATATGTGTATATACACACATCTGAGTGATGAACTCTGAAGTGTTGATTAAACAAACTACTGAATTGTAGTCACCAAAAGATTCACTTATGACCCCTTGTTATACCTGGCAGTTTCTCAAGTCGCTCCTGATATGGAAAAAAAACCTTATGATACCGGTATCTACAATTGTGATAAAGAAGTTTAAGTCACAGTCATACAACATGTGTTAATTAGGTTTCAGTACAATAAATTTCATGTTACTAGTGCACGGCAATGTTTAAAAACATCATCACCTATATTTTCATTTTATTTCTTACAATACACCAGTCTGTGTATATATGTAAATAACCCCATGCATCAGATGTATCAGTTTCAGTATCAAGGAGTTCTCTGTATGTAGTCTATTTTGCTTTTGACTATAACTAAATGAATAATTTTTAAGTTATTTCAGATGCGCTACATACATGCTTCTTCAGGTGGAGTATTTATGTCTTGCAACAACCAGAATTCTCTCTTCCTAATAAGATGGATAGGGTCCTTGAAATATAGGTAAATTACAACTCCTTCCATCTTTTGTCACTGGTATCTAGGGTTGATGGAATTTGCTCTGCAACAACATCTCATGTGCGCTTCTCTGTGGGAGGATATTTTATTTTGTATGAGTAGCAGTAACATATATAGCTGAAAGAAGAATGTATTGATTTATAGGGTAAATGTGGATATACTGTGAAAATGACGATATGATGATGTGTAGTTCAACTGCTGCATTGTGTGATTTATGGCCACTTGATGTTAGGATAAATCTTGGAAAAGTAATGTTTTAAACCACCCTGTTAGGGAAAAACAGTTCTGCATTACCCTTCTAAAAACAAATGAACCAAAAAAAAAAAGATCCATTAGACTTTATAACAACACCATTCCTGAGATATCAGATGTTAAAAGGAAAAACTGTTTGATCCTCTATGCATTTACTCAAGTGTAAGTTACACTCTTGCATTCAAATATATTTTAACCCATTCAAGCATTTAAGACTTGCCTAAAGCAACCACGAAATAATAAAGCACAACTTTAAACCATACAGATCCTTTATAGTACTTTTTAAAATACAGATCAGCCAGGCAGCCTTTTTATGAAGCAGTATTCCTTCTGAAAAGGCTCTACATTGAAGTGACCTTTGGACTCTCACATTACTCAAACTAGCCTTGCTCCTTTACATGATCTCAATGGCACACAAGAAATGGAGGCTGTTTTGTGATAAGAAAAAGGAATAAAGGAGAAGAATGTCATGGTGACTGAACAGAAATGCTCTTACATTGGTCTAATAAATAGCAGTAGATCTTTAGAAGCTGGTGTGACACAAAGGTAGAAAGTGTTTCCCTGTTTAGTTTGCTTGGGACCTATATGAGATTACAACAGGCCTGCAAAATTGAAGATCATTAACACTTAAAAAATTATCCTGGTTTTACAGGAGTTTGGTATTACAAATCGCAAAGTGACTTAACATTTATTCACAACTAGCTTTGATTATTTTATTTTGTAACATGTAATTCAGTAAGATTTTGTTGGGAGCAGAATAAGAAAGTGGTTAAACCTTTTCAACAGGCTTTCAAGAAACTTAAATTGGATGATATGAAACATAAAAGCTCTTTAAAATCATTCAAACAAATCACATTGGAACATCAGTGCTTACAGTCAAAATTGACTGAATTTTTAAAAATATTGAATTTGTGAAGTACACACGTGGTATGACATTTTATTGTGTTTTTTTTTAAATTCAGCATTTAAAAAAAGAGCTATAATATTGAAAAAAAGAATCGCAAACCTGTGTAATGCTTGGGATGACAATAGAAAAAGAGGAAGACCTTATTACAGGTGTGAAGACCTAATGAAAAAGCATTTCATAGAATCATAGAATTGTAGAGTTGGAAGAGACTTCACGGGCCATCCAGTCCAACCCCCTGCAAGAAGCAGGAAAATCTCATTCAAAGCACCCTCGACAGATGGCCATCCAGCCTCTGCTTAAAAGATCAGAATAAGGCTGGTAATAGCAGGGACACTTGGAGGTCTCTCATTCTTAGGGTCACCATAAATTGAAGTTGACTTTATGGCAGTTAACAAATCTAGAGCCTTGTCTACATTAACAAAAAAAACATCGCACAGGCAGTCCTCAAGTTATGAACAAGATAGGTATTATAGATTTGTTAAGTTGAAATTGTTTGTAAGTCAGAACAGGTACATTTTAAAAGTGTAACTCCAGGTAAATATCTATCATCTATCTATGAATAGCATAGGGAAGGGATAACACTCCTGTGGTGTGTTTTTCTGCCTGTGCCTGTTAAGATTTCACTTTCTGTCCCTGTGATAACAAGATTTTGAAAAATTGGTCTTGTTGTAGAAACAAGGATTTGTGAGAATGCTTAGTGTATTAGTGCACCCCAGTTTAACAGAAAATAGGTCTATGCACATGCATGATAATAAAAAAAAACTCACAAAAACTATAGTGCCCAGGGTTGTATGGTGGAAAGTAACAGAGTAGTAGAGATGTGAACTATATGGAGGTGATTTCACCAGGCAAAAATGTGTGGCAGGTTATGGTGGACTCACCACGATAAGATTGCCAGGTACGCTGTGGAAGTTTATTTATTTATTGTGTCAGAAGTGAATTGAGGGTACAAGGTGTAATGTATTTGAAAACAAAGTTTTTAAAAACTTGCCATTATGCTAAATGTCCTTTGATCCGTAGCTGGCCACTTAAGTGCCTCTGGTGTTGCTATAAGAAGGTCCTCCATTGAGCATGTGGCAGAACTCCGACTGCATTGTAAAAGATGGTCTGTGGTTTGCTCTTGCCCACACTCATATGTCATGGACTCCACTTTGTGGCCCCATTTCTTAAGGTTGGCTCTGCATCACGTGGTGCCAGAGCACAGTCTGTTCAACACCTTCCAAGTTGCCCAATCTTCTGTATGCCCAGGAGGAAGTCGTTCCTCCAGCGTCAGATTGAAATTCCGTTTTAGCCTGCCACTTTTGGACTCTTGCTTGCTGGGGTGTTCCTGCGGGCATCTCTGTAGATCTTTAAAAAACTATTGATTGATTTAAGGCATTGGCATGGTGGCTGATACCTGAACAGAGAATGGGCTGGAGATGTCACTGCCTTGGTCCTTTCTTTGCTGGCTGATACTTCCTGGCAGATGCCAGGTCGTGCAATGCCGGCTAAAAAGTATAATTTCTCCAGTGGTGTGGGGCGTAGACATCCTGTGATAATGCGGCATGACTGATTAAGAGCCACATCCACTGTTTTAACGGAGTGAGATGTATTCCACACTGGGTATTCAGCAGCAGAGTAGCAAAGTGCAAGGGCATATGTTTTCACTGTGGTTGCAATCCTCAGGTTGCGCCAGTCAGCTTTTGTATGATATTCAAGCAAGTGCTTTTTGTAAGTCAGGGCACGGTCCAGGGTAACTCCCAAGTATTTTGGTGTGCTCCAGTGGGATTCCTTCCCAGGTAATCCTCAGAGCTCGAGGTGCTTGTCTGTTCTTAAGGTGAAAAGCACACGTCAGTGCCATGCTTCGCTTCTATGATGAAGTTCAAGCCCAACCACATTCGGACCTACCACTGGGAGGGCTTGAAGAAGCGGACGGCGTGCCTCTACGAGAGGTAGGACGAGGTGGGTTACATTTCAAGGCATCTCGGAGTCTGATTACAGCAGGCATGGGCCAAGTTGTGCCCTGCCTCTAGGTGTTTTGGCCTTCGACTCCTGTCATTCCCCACAGCCTCAGACCCCTTCCTTTTCGGGGAATGGTGGGAATCGAAGGCCAAAACACCTCGAGGCAGGGCCCAACTTGGCCCATGCCTGCTTTAGCCTCCTCCTTCCAAAGAATGCTGGTGTTTCACTAAACTACAACTCCCAGGACCCCATAGCCATGAGCCACGGCCGTTAAAGCGGCATCAAACTTCATGACTGGAGCACGCGAGACATTCCCGCAACCATGTTCCTTCCAGGACTCAATTTCCCGGCGTGCGTCGGAGCAGCGGCCCCAGCAGGTGACGTTGCCGGAAGTGAAGCGCGGACTCCTTCCGGCAGCGCGTGAGCCCCGAGCGGAGCCGAAGACCCAGCGGAGCCTGAATCCCGATAAGACAAGATGGCCGGGCTGCCCCGCAGGATCATCAAGGTAGGTCGGCTTCCGCCTGGGCCTCGCCTCCCTCGACTGCGGCTGAGAGCGAGGGAGGAAGGCAGGCTTCTTCGGGGCCCCTCAGCCGGGCCAGGCCTTGTGGGTGTCTTGAGAGGAGCCCTGAGCCGGGACTGAGCGGGGAAAGCGGCGCTTCCGGTGCCCTCACTTAGCCTTTTGCCTCCTGCGCCGCGGCGAGGCCTGAGGGCCGCCGCAGGGAGACTGGGAACACGCCGCCATTTGTGGCGGCCAGTCGGGCAGGTGGGAGTGACGGATGGAATGAATGGCAGGGCCTGGCTCGGCCCGGCCTCCCTCTCTCCCGCCTTCGCTCGCTGCCGCTCTGCGGTGAAGGGAGGCGGCTGTGTTTGTGACTCAAGGACGGGCCGACGACGCCCTCAGCGTCAGGATTAGGAGGGCGACTTCTTGCCCGCTTTGCTCACAGAACCACCGAGTTGGAAGGCACCCGCAGGAACACACGGCAAGCACTCCCGACAGATGGCCATCCATCCAGCCTCCACTTAAAAACCAGATCCTCTGTTTGGGAGGAGAGGCGTGGCTTGGTTTAAGCTATGACCCAGGAGGGCCTCTAAGGAAGTTTCTCAATCTGATTGCTAAGGGTGCATCTGCATAGTTGGATGAATGTGATTGGATAATGTGATTTTAATATTTATATTAGGAGGTTGTTAATGCGTCGTCTTAGGGCAGTGGTTCTCAACCTGTGGATCCCCAGGTGTTTTGGCCTACGATTCCCAAAAATTCCCGACCAGTTTACCAGATGTTAGTTTTTCTAGGAGTTGAAGGCCAAAACATCTGGGGGCCCACAGGTTGAGAACCACTGTCTTAGTGCTTACTTGTTCTGTATACCAATGTTTGGAGCCCCTAGTAGTGCAGTGGGTTAAACCTTGCTGACTGAAAGGTCAGTGGTTTAAATCCAAGGAGCGGAGTGAGCTCCCGCTGCTAGCCTCAGCTTCTGCCAACCTAGCAGCTTGAAAACATACAAACTTGAGTAAATCAATAGGTACCACTCCGGTGGGAAGGTAACGGCGCTCCATGCAGTCATGCCGGCCACATGACCTTGGAAGCATCCATGAACAACGCTGGCTCTTCAGCTTAGAAATGGGGATGAGCACCAACCCCTGGAGTCAGACATGACTAGACTTAATGTCAGGGGAAAACCTTTCCCTACCTTTACCTTATGTACTACAAATTTCCATATCCCACAAAAAATATTTCATATGTATATGCATATGTTTGGAACCTATGGACATAATCAGCAGGAAAATACACAAGTACAGAGCACAAGTGTTGCTTATCCTATACTTGATTTCTTTGCACATATGACAGCTTTCAGCCAAGCATAGTAAGTTTTCTTTGTCAAGTATAAATGGTACCCTCTAAAGTGATAGATAATAATATTATTAGGTCATATAAGTAGGGAAATTGTTAAATGGCTGGTCTAGAGTTGTCCAAAATAAAAAGAATTAAAAGTCTGATTCTGAAAAGCCCTTGAGGAATGCATTCCATAGGTGACTCCCATTAATTTCATAGAGTTTTCTTAGGCAAGACATACACACTTCCTCTGAAATATACCTATAGCACTTGGTATTTTCTGGTGATCTCTCATTCAAGTAATAATCAGCACTGACGCTGCTTAGCTCCTAGGGTCAGACAGGATCTGATGCCTTCAGGGCATTACTATTATGATTTCACTTGTATTTATATGCCAACTTCAAAAGCAGAGGTGTGGAAACACCATTTTAGCCCCAAGTGTCAGGAGGACTGATGTGTGCGAAGAGGCTGCCCTAATCATCCTGACATGAAGGAAGGCCATGCTAGTGAGGATGGGAAATGTTACAAAAATAAGGGCCATCTTTAACTGCCATGGCTCAGTACTGTGGGATTATGACATTTCATCTAGTTACCCAATGTGCCTTTGGGGAGTAAATGTAATATATTGCTCTGGCCATTCCCCTTGGTTTTTATCCTTTAGACTGCTCCACCATTTTATTTCCCTGTTTCCCCCTATTCCTATGTCTCTCTCTCCCGAGTTTTTAATTAAGTGTTCATGTGACCTGCCCTGGTTTTCATTGTTTTTTCCGATTTGGGTTGTAATACATATTCGATGATTTTGCACTGTTATATTGTGTTATGATTTGCTGTTTATTTTGTTATATTGTATGGTGTCTGGGCATGGCCCCATGTAAGCCGCCCCGAGTCCCCATAGGGGAGATGGTGGCGGGGTATAAATAAAGTTTTATTTTATTATTATTATTATTATCTAGTCCAACCCCCTTCTCCCATGCAGGAACACACAATCAAAACAGCCCTGAAAGATGGCCAGAAGAGGAGACATCACCACATTCAGAGAAGCATATTCCACTGCAAAAGAGCTGTCACCATCAGGAAGTTTTTCCTAATGTTTAGGTGGCATATGCTTTCCTGCAGATGCAATCCATTGCTCCTTTTCCTAGTCTTTAGAGCAGCAAAAAACAAGCTTGTCCCTAGAGAGGTGTCTTCACTAGACATTTTTAGGTCTCACTGACAGAAATATGTTAACCATAGGGTCACATAGGAGCTGGAAATTCCTAGGGAAAACATTTTAATCAAATCCACAGAAGTCAAAACCACAAATGTGTAATAGTAATGGGAGTGAAAATGTTAAACACTAAATGAAAGATGCAGTTCCTGTAGTTCAGGGTTGGGGAATTGCATTGAGTTTGGGAACCATTAAAAAATTGCTTTGAGAACCCTTCAGGGGCACAAAGGTGCCAAATTATCAACAAAAACTAAAAACGTAGAAGTGTATAAGCATCCATTTCTGTTACAGAAATATAGATATATGTTGATGCTAAACATTGTTTTAGTGTCTTGCATCTTAATATGTAAGTGTCACTCCCTTTTTTGACAGAAAAGGAACTGTTGAGTCAGAGTTATTAAGCCAGGTTTGGAGGATGCATTCCCACTTTATCCACTCCTGCCTTAGATGTTTCTTGAGTGAGGATAGAAGTACTTACTCCTGTTTAGTTTGGATGCTTGCCAGAAAATATATTGAAGCCACTAAGACATCATTTCACCAACAGAAAGGAGCATGAGGGAGCGGGCAGATATTGTCTGTGTCTGAAACCCACTTATGACCATAGACGGCACAAGTATAGGGCAGATGTTAGTAAAGATGGAAGTATATGTAAAAGAATAATGATGGACAAAGACATCAGTCACTAGAAAAGACAATAATGCTTGGAAAGGTAGAAAGCAGTAAGAAGTAGACTGTTTTTCAGAAAGATAGACTCAGTCACGAAAGCTTGAGTCTGTAAGACCTGAACAGGGCTTTTGATTAAAAGATTGACTTGGAAGTTTCTCATTCATGGGGTCATCATACATCAAAGTCAACTTGACAGCAGTTAACAACAGGATGTGGCTGTAGACTTTGAACTGAGGCATTATAGCAGCTAGAACTGGGCAGCCTTAGTTTCTTTATATCTAAAAAGCATTTGATGGGGAAAGCCTCAAATTTGACAGCTCACTTTGTCAGCCTGTAACCTGTGCACATGTCGGTAGTCACCCATTTGCTTTGGGCAGGGACAATCTTAACAACAACAAAAAATCTTCACTGATTTGCAAGGAAAATGGCATAATGTCCTGGCCAGTGTAAATCAGAGGGACTTGAAAAAAGATGAAGCAGTTTCCCATGGGGAAATTCAGTAGATTTGGCTGTGTTTGACAACTTTGGTGAAGAATTCTTAGTATATTTGCATGACAATGTTCTGAGTAGTTCTGTGAGTATAGTTGTTTGTTTTTGCAAGGTCACTGTTTCAGTCAATTGCTTTTACTCCAGCTTCTACAGGAAGTATTTTGAGGCCCTCTACTTTGCTCTTGTGATGAAATATTTTTTCCATGTGATAGGACTTTGTTTATTTATTTTCTAAATTATTTACTATATTTATACCCCGCTCTTCTCAACCCTGAAGAGGACTCAGTGCGGCTAGGGAAAATTGTCCACAGAGTTTTCATGAAACTGCTAGGAAAATTGTCCACAATTTTGGGCTCAAGTGTCATCAGTATGCTGGTGATACCCAACTCCAATACTCCTTTCCATTTTAATTCAAGGGAAACTGTTTTGGTACTAAACAGTGGGTGATGTACCAAATAAAGACAAATAAATTGAAGTTGAATCCAGGCAAGATAGGATGCTCCCGGTCAGTCAAAAGGCAAGTCAGGGAATAGGATGTGCCTGCTGCATTTTCCTTGGCAAATTCAGGTTTGTATTTTGGGTGTACTCTTGGACTCCGCCGTAAGCCTGCAAGACCAGATCTCAGCAAACTGTTAATAAACTGGAGTGGATTCAATATTTTGCTACCAGACTGTTAATTGGAGCTGATGACAGGGAACATAAAACTTCCCTGTTGAAACAGCTTTACTGCCTATCATTTTGTTCCCAGACACAATTCAAAGTGCCCCATATAGCTGTGGTCCAGGCTACCTGAAAGACTGTACCTCCCTATCTGAGCCTGTCAGAGTTTTCAGTTACTTGCAGGAGGCTTTTCTTTTGGACCTACCACCATCACCTAGTCAGGACACAGCCGAGTGACTTTACAGTGGCTGCTCCTAAGTGTGGAATTTCCTCCCATGGGAAGCTAGGTTTCCCCTCTCTTTTCTCTTTCTTCAGGCAGGCAAGAACCTTCTTATTTACCCAGGCCCTTGAATGTTAACTGTGGAAGGTATATTGTATTTGTATTAGTATTTTATCATAATCATCATTAGAATTTAACTGTTTTAAAACTCTTTTAAATGTGATTATATTTTTTAAAGTTTGTATTGCTTATAATTTTGATTATATTTTATTTTAAGTTTCTGAGCTCCCCATGTTTGAATAATGCAAGGAGTAAAATGAGTAGTGCAAGCAGTTACATGAGCACTAAATTCATTTTATCAAAATCTGTGCAAACATTGTACCTCAATTAGACTTAGCATTATTAGAAATATTTGGAAATTAGTAAAAAGTAGTAATTCCTTTATGTTATAGTTATACTTTGGGTGTTTCTACTTGAGGTTCTCTATGTTGATCGCATACCTTTTTGCATAGGTATGGCATGTTGACGCAATTGCCAGTATTGGTAACACAGAAAAGTTACCTTGAATTTTTAGGATTTTTAGCTTCTAATATTTTAATGCATTTGATTTCAGTGACAGTAGATGGAAACTAGAGTGCTACTGTATGCTCTATTAATTTTGAAGTCATTATATCCTGCTTTTTCATGCTGCTGAATTTCCAATACATTTCTTTTTTCTTAACATAAATTATATAACAAATATCTGAAATTGGATATTATGTAGTTCATTTACATAGTCAAATATGTATATATGACTTCCATCTCTTATTATAGGCTACCTATTACATCATTTGAGCCTTTTGTACAGCTGCTTCTTTAATGTTTTAAACACTAGTCTCACTGTGCTTATTAATTTTAATATTCCATGCAGTGTAGTTGCAGTCTGTAGAAAGCTGTATGAAACTCAAGAAGGGAGTTTTAGTGTTAGAAAAATAGATGCACTATCATCCAACTGTGCAATTGAAGAAAAATAGTAAAAATTCTTGAACTGGCCTCTCTTTCCTCACTTTTATCCGGTTGTTATTGGCAGCATTTTGATAATTTGGTCTGCCTTTTGCTTAATCAGGACTCAAAAATGTGTTGCTTTCCTAGACAGCAAAGTTGCCTTTTCGGTGCCTGCCCCACAATGGGTTAAACCCTTGTGCTGGTAGGACTGCTGACTTGAAGGTTGGGTTGCTGACCCGAAGGTTGCCGGTTTGAATCCAGGGAGAGTGCGGATGAACTCCCTCTGTCAGCTTCAGCTCCCCATGAAGGGACACGAGAGGAGCCTCCCACAAGGATGGTAAAAACTTCAAAACATCCAGGTGTCCCCTGGCAACATCCTTGCAGACGGGCAATTCTCTCACATGAGAAGTGACTTGCAGTTTCTCAAGTTGCTCCTGACACAAAACCCCTCTGATTTAAGTCATTAACCAGAGTCTTGAGATGTGTTAGCACAAAGATTGCTTGTACTTTGGTGTGATTTCTTAACTCTTTGAATCAGGAAATGGAGACAACAGTAGCTACCATGCCATAGTTTATTTCTATAATAGGATGCATGAAATAATTGAGATATTTTTTATAACAACGCAAACTAAAGCAAAACAGACATGAATGTATCTTATACATATAAATGTTGTGATGTGAAAATACTGAGGAGTGAGAAAATCAATGACAGGAAATGAGCCAAGGTGTTCAGGCCTATGACTCAAAGTTAAGTGGCAAGGAGGAGTAAAATGTGCTACTGATGGAGCAAGCAACTGTGACTACCCATGTATAACAGGTGTTTGGTAATCTCGAAAACCGGCTGAGATCTAATTATAACTCTGTCTCCTTTAAAAGTTACAAAGAGGTGCAGAAAGAAGAGATCAAATGTCAAACGATCAGGGAGCAAAACAGAACGATCAGCAAGAATCTAAAAGGTATCTTCGTTCTTGTTCTTCCTGCAGCCCCAAAACTGATAATTTTAAATCAACAGATATCTTGGTTCTATGTGATATCTGAATAGTACAACCTCTGCCTACAGGGCCTGCAATCCAAACTAGATAGGACACAGATTGAGAAAGGATCGGTGAGAATGAAAAAGGGAAGGCAGAAATCTGCAACCTAAAATTGTGGGAAAAATCAATGTAAGTTGTGGCTGGAAGGAATGGAAAGAATTGACATACTAAACCACGTAGTAAAAAAGGAGAAAGAATAGTGTGTGAACTGGAGAAAAAGTATAAGAGAGAATAGAAGAAAAGAAATAGAGAAGAAGAAATAGAAGGGAAACATATTTTCTCAGATTCAGGATTGTGTGCATGCAATACTTCATGGGTCCCCAAACGAAGGCCCGGGGGCCAGATGCGGCCCATCGAAGCTATTTATCCGGCCCCCATGGCACAAGGGCAGAAGGGGGTTGGGCTAAATGACCAAAGGGGTCTCTTCTTTTACAACCATTATTATTATTATTATTATTATTATTATTATTATTATTATTATTATTAAACATTGAGGCTGGGTGGCCATCTGTCAGGGATGCTTTGCTTGTGCTTTTGGTGCACAAAGGCAGAAGGAGTTGGATTAAATGGCCCAAGGGGTCTCTTCCAACCCTCTTTTTTATTATTATTATTATTATTATTATTATTATTATTATTATTATTATTAACATTGAGGCTTGGTGGCCATCTGTCAGGGATGCTTTGCTTGTGCTTTCGGTGCACCAGGGCAGAAGGGGATTGGACTAAATGGCCCAAGGGGTCTCCTCCAACCCTCTTTTTTATTATTATTATTATTATTATTATTAACATTGAGGCTGGGTGGCCATCTGTCAGGGGTGCTTTGCTTGTGCTATTGGCGCACAAAGGCAGAAGGGGATTGGACTCAATGGCCCAAAGGGTCTCTTCCAACTCTCTTTATTGTTGTTGTTGTTGTTATTAATTATTATTGCTTGGTGGCCAACTATAGTCCGGCCCTCCAACGGTCTGAATGATCATGAACCGGCCTCCTGTTTAAAAAGTTTGGGGACCCCTGCAATACTTGGTTGATTAATTTATTGGACTTGAAATATATGCTATTACTTTTAAGAAGATGGGCCGTATTATGTACAAAGTTCAATATATTTCTCATCAGTGACTGAATTAGTATTAGTAACTATAAATAAACCTGGTCTGTGACCCATAGTGCTACAAAATTGATTCGAATGCATTCACAGACTGTAGACGTTTTCCTCAACATCACTCCCCAATGCAACTGGGTGATCAAATTTTGAAACATGAGTTGTTTCTCTAAAGTGGTTTCTGACATAATGAGGAAATCAGCTGTTCCGTAGTAAATAAAACATCCACTGGTTCTAGCACAAACCCTTTCAAGATAAGCAATTCACTGGATTTCAGTGTTAGATATGAAACCAGCAAATTGGCAGTTATGTCTTAGTTTTTGCAGATGTGGATAATTGGGAGGGTTGTCATCAACACTATGAGACAAGTGGTTTTAATTTGTAGGTCTAGAAGCAAGAGTAAATCTTAGTACTATTAGGATACAGAAAGAAAGCTAAGGAAACCTTGGAAAATAAATACTACTTCAAATGTTTATGAATAGTGGCAGTATATTTTTATATCCAGTAATTCCATAACACTTAAATTCTTCTCTACTGTATTACCATACCTTGGCCTCAACACAACATCTCTTTAACATAGTATAAATACCTGCACGTGGACATAAACCATGACAGCCTCATGCAGAATAGCAACATTTTGAAATGCATGCCAATAACTAGGTGCCATTGCATAATACACAATGTGCGACCACAATGCACAACTTGCAAAGGCACAAATGAATATGCTGCCTTTGCAACTCCAGTTCTGCTGTCATCAGCAGAATACATTTATTATGCAGTTGTGACTTTTTGCCCCCACATGCATAGCATGAATTATGCATGTGTCCTAAGTGAATTCTGGTCCTGGTCTTTCATCTTAAACATACTAAGGCATAAAGCTCAATTCTACACATTGGAGTTATTTCTGAATAAACATTTACTGATCACACTGTTAGGAAAACTTGCAGTCTGATCTTATGTAGAAGCAATTGTCATATTAATTATGGATCAGAATAACTAATCTGTACAAATAATTCTCTATTCTGTTCTGGGAAATCATGTTTTCTTGAAATGGCAGTACAACTCAAATGTATTTCTGTAGAAAAGTAATCAGTTTTACAGAGATCCATCACTTTCAATTCTGAATTTTCAGTTCACGTCTCCTGGCATCAAAAATAATTGAAGATGTATATGAATTGAAACAAGTCTCCATCTCTTGCCTTCCTTGATTTTGTTTGTGATAATTAATTTCCCATGTGAAGGGAAAGAAATCAAGATGTTGGAGAAAGACCTTGATAGCATGGAATTGTTATTGTGTGCTTTTCAAGTAATTTCTAACTTATGGTGATCCTAAATCACAGGATTTTCTTGGTAGGGTTTGTTCAGAGGGCATTTACCTTTGAAGTTGAAGGAATGTGACTTTCCCAAGGTCACCTAATGTGTTTCGAACCCTGGACTTCAGTCATAGCCCATAGCCAAACCACTACACCAACCGACTATCATGCCAGACTTGAAAGCACATTGTTTTTGTACTATGTGCAAAGACATTATAGGAACAATATGCTTTCATGCCTATTTCAATCCTGCATCAAATAGTCTCTTTTGTCCTCAGTATCCAGTGCAAAGGAGCCCCGGTGGCAAAGTGGGTTAAAGCACTGAACTGTTGACCTTGCAGACCGAAAGGTCCCAGGTTCAAACCCCGGGAGCGGCGTGAACAGCCACTGTTAGCTCCAGCTTCTGCCAGCCTAGCAGTTCGAAAACATGCCAATGTGAGTAGATCAATAGGTACTGCTCCAGCGGGAAGGTATCGGCGCTCCATGCAGTCATGCTGGCCACATGACCTTGGAGGTGTCTACAGACAACGCCGGCTCTTCGGCTTAGAAATGGAGATGAGCACCAACCCCCAGAGTCAGGCATGACTGGATTTAACGTCAGGGGAAACCTTTACCTTTACCTATCCAATGCAAATTCTGTTACTGTAATACAATCAAACACAATAGTAAGGCTATCAGCACTGTAGTTAGATATATCTGAAGATGTATTTGCTGTGACATTATTATTAATGAAACTGCTGGTTCAAGTATTTCATAAAGAAGCTTTTCAATTTATACTCCTTCCATTTTGGATTTGTAATTAAGGTGAAGAGGGAGAAGAAAATGGCAAAGTTTCTGTTTTCTCTGTACATTTTTTGTCAGAATGAAATTAAAGTGCAGTTAGCCCTTCACATTTGCTTGAGTTAGGGCTATGAAAATGAAAAACCAAAAATAAAAACCTTTTACCTGAGAGAACACCTCTCTAGGAATCTTTGGGTTTTCCAACATTACTCCATGAACAACTTGTCAGAAGGACCTAGAGATTTCTAGAGAAGCGTTATCTCTTAAGAATCACTAAGTCTTCCAGCCTGACTCTCTGATTAGCTCCAATCAGAAGGATCTTGAGCAGGCCTCTCCAACCTGTGGCTCTCCAGATGTTTTGAACTTCAGCTCCCAGAATTCCTGACTATCGAATAAGCTGACTAGAACTTCTGGAAGTCAGAGGACCACAACATAGAGGACTACAGGCGAGGCGGAGATATTTCTAGAGAAGCGTTCTCTTTTATGAATCCCTAGGTCTTCCAGCCTGACTCTGTGGTCAACTTCTGGCAGAACTTAGGCACAGAGTTTCACTGGAACACCTGGAGATTAGCAGAGAGAACATTTTAATCACATCTCTGAATAATCAAATTACACCCCTGGTGGAGTAGTGGATTAAAGCCTTGTGACTTGATGGTTGGGTTGCTGACCTGAAGGCTGCCAGGTTTGAATCCAACCCGGGGAGAGTGCGGATGAGCTCCCTCTATCAGCTCCAGCTCCATACGAGGACATGAGAGAAGCCTCCCACAAGGATGGAAAAACATCAAAAACATCTGGGTGTCCCCTGGGCAACGTCCTTGCAGACGGCCAATGCTCTCACACCAGAAGCGACTTGCAGTTACTCAAGTCGCTCCTGACATGAAAAAAAAGATAAACCCCCAAAGGGAGTCAACTATACTAAGCTTGGATGCCAGTATGTCCATGAACTGACAGACATGGTGCAGGTGTTTTCTGTGGATTAAACTCTCAGCAATCAAATATCACACTTTTTAATAATATGAGCTAAAATTCAAATGAAAGTGAGTTAATTGTTTCAAAAACCTCAGTAAAGAAGGAGATTAATAAAGATGTTAAGCAAATAGGACTGTGGAGGGAATTCAACAACTGGGATAGCAGCAAAGAAGGTCTCTTACTTATGGTCTGATGTTAACTTCCCAATTAGGGATACATTGTTCACTTTATCCCCCAAGCAGCTCTTTCAACTGGTGCTGTCCAGATGTGTTGGACTACAGTGCCCACCAGGCATACACAAAGGTCATGCTGGCTGGAGAAGATGGGAATACTAGTCCAGTATTATTGAAGGAAATAAGATTTAGCGAGGTAGCCCCAGCTCATGAATGGGAGGATTTGAAAAGAAGATTTCACTTCATATGTTAACCACAGCTTAATGACTTCTTGGGTTGAACAAAACGAAGCTTCTACCAGCCTTTCTCTGATATGAGGCACAAGGATGGGCAACACATAGGCTGTGTATGGTTCCCAGACCCATATCTGTGGTAGAAAAAAACAAAAAGACTGCAGGTCCTGAAAGCTTCCACGAAGGACAGTTTTTAAAAAATACATTGTCCCCCCACAATGGATTAACCCTCATAGTTGAGCAGACTGGTAAGGGTTAAAGTAGCAATTGATCAGGCAATGGACACTTGGCCACAGTAAATGGCCTTTGCCCTCTCCTTATAGGGTGGGATTGACTGTCTATGGATTAATGTGGACTCTGTTTTCCCTGCATAAAAGGCATTTTCAAGAACTGTCAGCTCATCCAAAATGCAGCAGCCAATGCATATTTGCGTTCTGGAAGATATAAATGATGTACTCACTCCTTGGTATCTTTCATCTGGTGTGTTACTCATTATTTATATTTCTTGCTGATCAGAATAATCATAACGTGACAGCATGACAGTGCTCTTCTATCTCATCTCATCTAAATATAGCTGTGTGGATCTAAGTTTACTAAGTAGTGAATGAATCTGTTTTATTTACATAATAGTAATATGTGGTGGAAGGGTCTTTGGAGTTCCTGCTGCAGAAAGCAGCACAACCTTACAACCTCTCCAGTCCTCCTTGCTTGTTGATTTATAATTCAAAGCTTCATCAAATGGAGAGTTAGGTATATGTGGGTTTAGTAAAATGTGGAACAAGCAGAACAACATGCCTGTGTCCTTGAATAAATAGTTTACGTGTACATGCACCACTAGTATTTTCTTTCTTTTTCAGGAAACCCAGCGCTTGCTGGCAGAACCTGTTCCAGGAATAAAGGCAGAGCCAGATGAAAGCAACGCACGTTATTTTCATGTGGTCATTGCAGGTCCACAGGATTCCCCCTTTGAGGGTGGGACATTTAAACTTGAACTATTTCTTCCAGAAGAATATCCAATGGCAGCTCCGAAAGTACGTTTCATGACCAAAATTTATCATCCTAACGTAGACAAATTGGGAAGAATATGTTTAGATATTTTGAAAGGTAAGTAGTTTGGAATCCTGATAAGAACCGCATATTTCTGGCCAGATTTGTAAGAGTAAAAATGATTTCAAATTATCTCAGAGGAGAGAGGGAGATTTTTTTAAATACTGCTGGCTTTAATGCTTTCTAACTTGCTTCCTTAGATAAATGGTCTCCAGCTTTGCAGATTCGTACAGTTCTGCTATCAATCCAGGCTTTGTTAAGCGCTCCCAACCCAGATGATCCACTAGCAAATGATGTAGCTGAGCAGTGGAAGACCAATGAAGCCCAAGCCATAGAAACCGGTAATGTATCTATATTTTAGGCTAATATTAATTGATTTATTTTAACTGCTTCTTGTACCAAGTACATTCTGGCCTAAAATATACAATCAAGACACAGTACAGACATGTTTTTGAGAATGGGACAAAATTGGATATGATGGCAATTGCATGAGTGCAGTTACTACACATAACTAAAACACTTCTTTACCTAACTTCCAAGAGGAAGCTTGAGAAATTCTGAGGAAGAGAAGGACAAATTTATTTGTTGCTAATAAACTCATGGACATAACTGTCTTGCTAGGTGCATTTTAAGAAAAATTCCTATTGGAGACTTGAATGCAATAAGTATCTTCATTCTGGACCATGGAGACTTCTAGCTTCCCCTTAGATGCCCTTTTCATTAGAAAAAGGACACAAATTACATGCAGGGTTAGTCTTGATTTTCAGAAATATGTAGCTGTTTTAGGGCAGGTAACTGTGAACGTATCATATGAAGAGCAGGATTAGACTTGAAAGAAGGAGGTGGAAAAAGTGGAGGAAGGAACATCAATATGTTGACGTGACAGGTTAACAACGTTTGAAGATTAAACAACCTATGGGGCAATTACTTTTCTTTTATTCATGGGCCCTATATGTATATTCATAATTAAAGCTTATCTTGAGGGTGGATAAGTGTTTAATTTCACGTAGCCAGTGGGGTGTTTAAGATTGCAGTTGTCACATTGCTGGTATGGATGCATAAAGGCTGCTGTAAATGTAGTAAAAGTTGTGTTATAGAACTGATGTAAAATTGATACTTTATACAGTGTTCCCTCACTTATCGCAAGGGTTAGGTTCCAGGACCACCCGTAACAAGTGAAAATCCGTGAAGTAGGGACGCTATATTTATTTTAATATTTATACATTATTTTAGTAGTTATTAGTAGTAGTTAATTTAGTAGTTAGTAGTATTTTAAGTCTTTCTCAACCAATCGTGTGTTGATAAATCGCCTCCTTCTCCTCCCGTTGCCGCTTGGGCTCCTTTTCGCTCCCTTCGGCTTCTCCTTCCTTCCTTTCTTAGGCTGTAGATTGTATTTTAAAATTATTTATAATAGTATTTTAGAGTTTATTGAAAAACAGCGAATCCGCGAAAAGTGAACCGCGAAGTAGTGAGTGAACACTGTAGTGAGTTGTCCTCAGGAATTGTAATTGAAAACTAGTTTTTACATATTTTACAAAGTTTAGGAAAATAAAAAGTGATGGGAGACTAGAGAAGTTGGTCTAATTTGTCTAATATGTCCTTTTTTTCTCTTTACAGCCAGAGCATGGACTAGGCTATATGCCATGAATAATATTTAAAATGTGCTCTGAATCAGTGTGCATCACTTTTTCCTGTTCTGCCAAGACCTCTTCCTTTTTTGTTTGCATTTAATGGACACAGTCTTAGGAAACGTTACAGAATTTAAAAAAAACCCCAGACATCAGTTCTTTGATGATTTAAATGCACACTAGCAAATCTGTGTCTTGTCCTAATTCACTCCTGTTCTGCATGAGCAGAGGCTAGAAGTATCATCGGGATTGTTTGTGAAATTGTTTAAAAGAAGTAACACATCTCTGCTTTTAATAATTTTTCCCATCATGAGTTAAGTGTGAGCACTGTGAATGAAAGTAGTCAGGGTTAGCTGCAGGGATATTTTGTTCTAATTGTGTGGGCTCCTTTTCCCTTTTTTATGGTAATGCTAATTGCATTGGTTAAAGCAGCTAACCAGTTATACTCTAGAATATGCCCTCTAGCCAAGTCTAACTTAGATGCTGTAGATGGACAAGCTTGGCTGTTTGAACAAAAACGGGAACATTAAACATCCATTCACTAATAATATTGTGATTCTGCTGTCAAGTGTAAAAACTCTTCCCTTCAAGGAATAAAAGCTTGTGACCATTTTGTATGGCTTGTCTGGAAAATCTGTAAATCTTCTGTTTTAGTAAAATATTTTGTTATTCTACTTTGCCTTTGTACAGTTTGTTTTGCTTCTTTTTTTTTCAATTTTCAATTGTGACAATCTGTTTTTTTTTTAAAAGAAAGAAAATGAAACCAATTTAGAACATTTTGATTTTCAACAACCTAATGGGTGTAGTAAAATATTGGATCTTTTACTGACTTGTATATTCATAGTGTTCATAATATTTTTTTGATTTTGTGTTTTTAAAAAGCCTCTGGTAAATGTAAATGCTTTCCAGAGTCTTTAAGTAGGTTAGATGCATCGTTGATGTGTATGTACTTGCAGTGTTAAGTACCACTGAAACAGAAAGCTAGCAAAAACAAAAAACAAAACTATTTGGGTGTATGTGAACTTGTCTGTCTTGTGCTAAGTATTATCAGGTATCAGACTACACATTTACAGTCAGCTTGCATCTTTAAAAATAAGATCTTTGCATAAAATGAGATGTTATAGTACAGGTAAATTGGATGATAAGATAACTTGTTTACTCTGGCCTTGCCTGCAATCCGTCAGCTTCTGCTTTCTTTTTGACCCATTTCTTCATTTGGAAGATGGAGAACGTGATTTTTTTAAGCCATCATATAAATGTAAATAGTTTATGGAAGCATGTTTTGACTGCATTTCAAACTTTCTTTTCTGACTCTACGTCTTTGCTGACCAACTTCTAAATTTCTCTTTTGAATGTGGCCAGTGTAATGCCAGCTTGCCATGGGTAATGCTTGTCTCGCAGTTCAGGAGGACAGTACTTGAGTTCCATAGTTCTCTGCCCATCATACCTGTTCTAGCATCAATTGGGGTTTCTATAGAATGTGGTGTATGTATTGTGCTCTTGTGTAAGATAAAGAATATCTATTAAAATCACACTTTCAACAGACAAAATGCTTTTAGTGATGGTATGTCCCTCAAATTACTTTCTTTATTGTCAGCTGTTTATCATATTTATAGTCTTCTTTAATAGGAGAAAGAGATAATGCTTCTAGTTAGTTGGAATTCTTGATTGGTATCTGGGCTTGCAGTTAGTCCATTGCTGTTATTGATAAATAGCCACACTGCTTTAATTGTCAGTATGCTCTTTCAACCTTTTCAAATGTTTTAAGCTCTTGTGCATTTCATTGACTGAATATAAATATGTGAGTTCTTATATATTTCATTGAAGGAACATAAACAGGTACATATTCTTGTTTTGCAGTGTAATTGTGAAATGTTTTGCTGAAGAGCAAGCTGCACTAAGTTAACAGGAATTTCTCCTGGAAAGTTGGCTTTTTTAATTTGGGGAAAATTATTTTTTACTTGCATAGCTTTGTATTCCGGATTTTGACACTCACTGATGTGTTGACCTTTCTGTGATGTTCAAAATGTTGTTACTGTGGGTTTTTTTAAAAGATCTTCCACAGAAGAACTTACATATTTATGTACCTTTCACGCTGGTATTTAACCACTGAAATGTATTTCTAGAAGAATGCCGTAGGGGCTGTTCTTTAAAAAATGTACTCAGTACCATGCTGAAGTATGATATACATGTGATAGTTGTATTATTAGAGCCTTGCTTATCTTTCCAAACTAGCACACCATTCAGCCAAAGTTAAGCAACAGTTTCAATGGGAAGGTTATATTTAATCCTAAGGATATGTTTGCAGTGAGAATTCTTTGAGTTCAATGGATCTTATTTCTGTACATGTGTGCATAGGATTGCGATCTTAAGCACATGCTGAAATGTTCCCTGTTCAAATAAGTGGGACCTAAAAGTGCTTGACACTGTGCAATGTCCCTTTTTTCTCTTGCATGTAGTAAATATCTCTAATCTACACAATTATTTTTTTCAAATTATGGTCTTAAAACTTTGGCAGCAGTACACATATGCAGTGTTATAGAGGAAGGTGTATTCACTCAAAAGTTTGTTAAAGCAGCTTTCTGTAGAACTCTGCTTTGCATATGAAATTCACCAAGTTTAAAGTAGTCTTAGAGCTTGGTGTAAAAGTTGCTTAATTGGAACGTGATTAAGTGTTATGCATGCTGTTTCTTTCCCAAGTGCATTGACAAACAGTTCTTGTGCCAAATCCCCAAATTGTTTTCTAAAGTAGGGAGTTTGGAAATTCCTCGAAGCTGTGGTTAATAGGGAAGCAACCCTGTAAAAAAAGGCACTGACCCTCTAGATTTTAGCTTTGACTGTTAATAGTGATACTTACAGGACTTTCTCAGTTCTGTTTCTTAATCCATTTAAATCTAGGAATGTAACTAGAGCCATTGCGTGTACTTGAAACTTACCTGTGTTTTTGATGGAACTAATGACTTGATATCTACTGTGAAACAATGTGTGTCCACTTCCTTTCTAGCCAATCCATTAACTAAACTTGGGCTGAAGTTCACATCCTGTATAGCCTAAAGCAGCCCCACTGAGTATGCAGAGTTGTGGTACAAATATTCAACAATAAATAGGTCATATATTTTAGTTTTGATACAGTTCAGCAGTTGGAATTGAACCACTCTATTATACTGATAAGCAGAGTTTACTTACTCCAGAACTTCTACAGTAAGGTGTTTAACAACTTGAAACTGTGTTTGCTATATGATAGTGTGTACTAGGTAGAAAGATTGGATTATTTTATGGAATTACAATACAGGTGTTCTGTATCAATCTTGGTGCTAATAATTAACAAATTTGAAAAAAATCTGGTTTATATACCAATTTATGAACCTTTAAGTTTAAATTTAATCATGTTTGCAGTAATCATTCTTTTCATGAAATTAGTAAACCATTAATTTTTTGTTTCTGTAAATCATGGTTTTCAGACACAAATAACACGCATCCATGCTTTACATGGATAAACTGTATCCGAAAAAACTATTGAATATTGCCTAATTATAGCCTAAAATACTAGTGGATTTTATGCTTTTGATGGAAGCATAAACATTGTGGATACTGTACAACATCACTAGGCTAGCTAAATCAGATTTTTGTGTATGAACATCTGTACATTCCTACCATTTCCAGGATTATTTTAAAATGCCTGATAGATTCTGTTTGACATCTTCTGACTGTAATGTTATGACACTGAAATAAAAGGAAGAGTGATTTATTCATTATACAGTGAGCTTCTCATTTAAAAAAAGGATCCACATAAAAACAACCAAGGCTTGTATTCTCATAGTACAATGAATGTTTGTACAAAGTACATAGAACTGAATTTTTGTACAAAGATAATAAATGGAAATAATCTCCCCTCATGAGAGAACTAAATGCTCATTCTTCGCATGCAAGTTTCATCCTTTTCACCATATATATTGTTGTTGGTGTTATAATGACTAAATGTTTTTGTTTAATTGTCTACATCCTATCATTTCCTGCCAGGTTTAGAGGAACAATCCACTACCTCTTGGGTTGTATCTGTTGAACCATGCTTTTCCACTGTGGCAGTTTTCAAAGAAATAGTTTTGTTAGTCTCTGGCAGCATTCAAAGGAAGAAGGGGGAAGTAAAAAAGAATACTGGTAGCATATTTAGGACATTTTTAATTTTTTGCATGAGGTTTTTTTTAGATATAAAGCCACTTCTTCAGATGTAATACTGAGTGGTATTATGGCAGGCATGGGCAAACTAAGGCCCGGGGCTGGATGCAACCCTCTGGATGCTTATCTCAGGCCCTCCTCATTTTCCCTGACCTCTCAGCATAACGACAGGGTGACTCACCGCATCCTTATGCAGAAAGAACGGGAGGAAGGGAGGCAGTAGCAGAGAACCCTCTGGAGTGCTCTCAGACACAGCATGTCTCGCCCTCCTCCTGGCATAAGGAAGGTGCAAGTGGCCCTGTCCTTATGCCAAGAGGACGGCCCAAGGAAGGCATGCGGCGGCTAAGAGCCCTCTGGAGTGTTCTCGGCTGTTGCCTGTCTCGCCCTTCTTCCAGTATAATGCTAAGAGTACAGCCTGAAGCTCGGAGAATAAGTATCGGGGAAGTTGCTGCATGTCTCGTTTTCCTCCCAGCATAAGGATGGGGTGAGCAGCCCCATCCTTATCCCAGGAGGACAACCTGAGGATGACCTGGGCCCTGCCCTGCCTCCTCCTGGCCCCACCCTCTCACAGGCCTTATCCCTCCTGGCCTGGCCATCTCGGTCAGGCCCACAATGCAGCCCCAAGGTAAAAAGTCTGCCCATGCCTGTATTAGGGCCTCAGGTATAAAGTATATTTATACAATTATGGGAACTGGATAATACATAGCAAGACCCAGAAAAATGCAAATCATTACTACTCCCCTAAACTTTCAAAGGGATGTGTAAGGTCACACAGGTCTTTCAGATTGTTATAGTCATCAGTTAGTGTTAATCTGTGAAAATAAATTTGCTGCTCATGATTCAAAGTCTTGTCTAGATTCCTTTTGTTATATGTGCAGTAGCAAAGACTTGTATCAATGTATATAGTATGCAATGAAACCATTCTCTTTCTTCATACCTCTGCTAATGGATAAGAATTTTGTGAATATGCATAGCAGCTTGTAAACACTGGTAGGATAATTTTTGTGTCTTTGAGTTGATTCCAACTATGATCTTCTAATACGGGGGTTTTGGCCAGATTTATCCAGAGTTTTGCTATTGCTTTAATCTGAAATAATGATAACCTCAACAGTCAGGAGTCCTGGGAGATAAATACTCTAAAGCATCTGAACGAACAGAGTTTGAGAATCATTGCTTTAGGATATGGTGCCCAGTTCCAATGAGCAATCATGTGCCTCTAACTTAACTGAAATTCCCAGGCTGCTTTAAGAATTATAATACAGGAACAGCATGGCACAGAAACCATCTAGGCCTCAAAACCACATAGAATAAGCAGTAGCACCCTCCTGTGTCAAATGTCTTAGGAACAGTATAGTCGCATCTAGAGCAAGAGAAATACTTGTGACTGCACCCCAGAAGATAGCGCAAAAGAGAAAATGGAGGAAAGATAAATTTTTATCCTCTTAGTAATTTATCATAAATTACTGAATTTATTATTCAATCTAGTCAAAAGTATTTCTCCTGTTTTGGATGGGCGTTGTGTCTTTCAAGCATTAGACTCGCATCTTATTTATTCTCTGAAGGATTATATTATTTATATTAGCTTTCCTGTGTTTTGAGGCCCTTTCTATCCCACAAATTGCATGGTTACATCTGGATCTTGTAGAAACACTGGAGCTTTCTTAGTAGTTGCTCCCAGGCTCTGGGACCCTCTTCAGAATTGACATTAGCATACTCCTTGCTATTTTTCTGCAAGTAGGTGAAGATCTTTTTCTTTCAACAGGTCTTCAAGGAGTGAGTGTTAAAGGATTTTTTATTTACTTTTTAATAGTTTTATGTTTTTAACAAGTTTTAATCCCTTGATAATTTTTTAATTTTTTATATCATATGGATTTTTAGCTATGTTTATCTGTTGCAAGTTGCCTTGAATTTCAGATTGGAAAACGGTGTGATAAAAATACAATCCCCATCCCATGGAAGTGATTGTTGAGGGGACAGCATGCCATAAGGTTTAAAAACTTTCTTTTATATTCTGTTCTCCATCTGGTTTGGAACCATCAGCCAGCCTTGATGCTGAACCCTTTCACACTGGAGAGGAAAGGCTTCAGGGCATAAAAAGAAGAAAATGTGTACAAATGGTACTGTAAAGCCCTTCCTGGCTGTTTAGATCATAGAACCAAAGTACTGGTTTTAGAGATGAGGGTATATCAAAGCATTCTGTGGCAAATCCACGACTGTAAATTTTAAATGCTAGTAAAAGAACGGTTAAACCTAACAGTCATTCTGAACAACTTCTAGGCAGATGGGATTTAGCAAAATAGCTTTCTCCATTTAGAGAGGTTCAAGGAGTTTAGAAGGGCAAGCACAAAGCCAATTGCATCCTTAGAGGTTTAACTCCAATTTGTAGCTGTACCTGAAACCTCTTTGTTATACTTTATCTCAAATTCTTTCCATAGATAGGGAACCACATAGCAATGTTCCTTTGGCAATTGGCATTGAAGTGGAATGGAGAAACATATATGGACCTAGGAATTTCAGAAGGCAGATTTCCCACACTTGGCAAAGGCTATTGAGAACTCTGGTCCCTCGGTTGTAGAATTGGGAGAGGGCACCAAAGACAACGTAGCAGTATCCTAGAGAAGGTGAATGGATATTTAACAATACAAGAAGTTGAACAGAGGGAGGCAGACTAACCTTTTGGTTAAGGTGAGAAAATCTATACTTTTTTACAGTAGGACATGCATGTTAGCTGCATTAGTCTCCTGTGGGAAAGATTAATTCACTGCTTTCATCTGCAGTACCATATACATGAATTACTTGTGCCAGCAGTTTGAATTGAAATAAATATTTTTCAGTGTGCATTCCTGAAGCAGTGGGATGGGGAAAAATATTTCACCTGGACCCTAATAAACTTGGAATGTTTAATAGGAAACTTGATTTTGAGATGTAATGTTTTCATTATTATAGTGACACTTTCTTCCAGTGATCTCAGGACAGCATACATATTTTTCAATACTTTATCCTCACAATAACTATCTAAGTGTGTGGCTGTCCCAAAATCCTGACTGTTTATGGGGTTGAATTTAGCTCTTCCAAATTCAACTTGAGCCCAAGGACTAGATTTTTCTGCATGTTGTTGGGCTACAACACCTAGCACTTATCACATTTGGTGGCTAGGGTTGATAAAGCGCACCATCATCTGGAGGTGCACACAAGTCCCTGCTTTACCTACCAATGATTAGTCCAATGAAACATCTTAAGAGTAACAATGTGCTGTAAAACTCAGGTTAATTTAAGGATTTAAAGATCTAGTTTGTGCTGCGATCTAAAATTCAGCCTTATATTCATTCCCTTCCAACTGCAAAAGATATAAGGTTTGAATCTTAACTACCACATTTATAGAAGACCCAATGAAACTTAAGCTATTAAATTAAGTTATTAAGTGAAATAATATAGAACATTTTAAAACTATGTAGATAGTAAACATTTTTGGAGTTTCCCCATGTAGTACACAGCTCCCTAACAGATATAACAGTGAACTTTTATTTTCACGGTTAATCTGTTAAGGATTTAATGGAAACTGCTGACTAAACTAGTTGTAGTTTTGCACAGATGACTACTACTAAATGATTGCCTACATATGGGGAAACGGGCTTCCAACATTATCTTGTGCTAATTTGATCCTGCAGCCTGCTGTGTAGACCGTTTGACTCATATTTATATTATTAGCATAAAAGGAAATGATCAAATACCAAATAATTGGATTCAGATAAGTACATGTTAATGGGCGAAAAGCAATTATCTGTTTTATTACAAAAAATTAAGGACAGCAATGAAAAAATACACCAGAAGGCATCGATTGCAGTGAGGTTTACTTCTGAAAAGTTATTTAAGATTGAAATATGAAAATGTTTTCAGAAGAAGTAATGGACTCAGATTGGTGGCAGCAGTCCAAGACTCCAGAAAGATCATGTAGCAGGTGAGGGAAGAAAAGATCTCTGGAATCTTGTACATGCATGTCATATGGTCTTTGTTGAATTGTGCTCCCTCCCCTAAATTTCAAAGACAGTATACTTCAGTCCACAGCAAGGAAAAAAAATGAGAGTCATTGTCATGCTTTAGCATAATTCAACTTTGTTTTCTACCAGAGATTCTCTCACTACTTGCAGGTTTTCACTGATCTGAGACTGGAACAGCCACACATGCCAAACATTTTTGAAGTAATAGGAGCACAGCAATGGACATAAGAAGAGCTCATGACAGCACTACTCCTACAGCTATTTTCATGGAATTTTACCTCATAAAGGAGTCATAATCTCTGTAGGGTATTTTTTTTATTTTTATTTTGGAGGTTCGTTTCAGATATAAAAAGTCAAAATTCTTACATCAGTCTTAAAAGAAAGCCATGCACAGTTCAAAATCTTTACAACTTAAATTGTAGTTTTTAATTATTTTGTACTTCTCAGAAGCATGTTGAGCAGTTGTTTCCAAAATTTTGAGACAATAGGCCTGGCTAATTTGTAATACGCATTCAGGATGACATTTCCACTTTTAATAGCTTTTACAACCTGCATAAATGCTCTTGCAGTTTGTATGGCATGTTACCAATAAACAATCCACTGTAACAAGCTTCCACTCCATTAAATCAAGACCTGTCTGGTAAGCATCCCATTGACCTTGCAAAACTTGCCATAAGTAATCCAAGGCATGTATTGCCATATGGAATATGGTCCAAATCAAATTTTTATCCCCACACCCTGTGAAACCAGGTACAGGTTCAAAGATCACTTATAGGGAAGTTAGTCCTAAATCTTCACTCTGTAAGAATGCTTCTTGGATCCCTCGGTTTCACTGAAGAAAACCAAACCTCATTTCCAGGGATATACAACGCTGTGCTTTAACGCTGGCAAAAGAGGTATTTGCGATCACATTTGCTTGCCTCAAGCTATGGGATTAGGCAATGTTAATTTTGCTGGGTTCACATTTCAATAAATGAAATTCAACAATGGTAGCTAACAGCACAGTGGACCTTTGTCATTCCAAATGTTGTAAGACAATTTTTTAAAGTCAGTCTCAGTAAGGGTCTTCACCTTAAGTTGCATAGGCTGAAGAGATCTGTACACCAATATATTTAAAAACTATGTGGCACGGTATTCTGGAGTATTTATAAGCCATCGCCTTTGATTTGGGTTAGCATTGACAACTGTACATTTTTTTTACATAACACATAATGATAGAAACCAAACTAATCATGCATTATCAATATGCAATTTCTATAAGCTTGGCTGGGTTTTATGTTCCAAAAAACAAAACTTGAGATGAAATTAACAGTAGGAAACATAAACCCATTTGTTCTGTTTGTCATTATGAAAACCAAGAGATACTTGGTTACCATCATGTGGTCAGTGAATTACAACTGAATATGTATAGGAGTGTGGGTTGAAGTGCCACCTCAAAATTAAAGAAAAAATGCATACATACTAGGAACCAGTCATTTCCACATTTGATTAGTTTAACATTTCACATTGATGGGTCTGCCATCACTCTGCATTATTAACATTCTTTTGACTTCATCTATATACTGTAATATGGAAAATAAGGCTTTTCAAACACAAAACTGATGATCACCTACTGCTGCAATTAGCTGTCTCTAGGCCAATAACACTTGTCAGTTCTAATCTGTGGCAGAGGTTCAAGTCTTTCCTGTCAATTGTACTTGATGACGCTTGAAGGAACGGCTGAAACATTTCACTGGTGTTCCTTGTTTAAATGCATTAATATGGCACAGTATTATTCCCACATTAGAGAGACAATATATGGCACCAATATTTTCTGTAAATTGTAACAGCAAATGTGTTGATTTACAACAGCACTTTTACACAATGTGTTGAATGTAGTGTGTAGGACTGCCACCTTTTCCAGCTAGTGCTCTTACGCCTTAGACAGCTATCGTATAAGCAGAAACTCTATTGGTGAAGATATAGTGACTGGAAAATATTCCACTATTCAGATTTCTGCCTATTAAGTGGCTACTAGAACACTAATGTTTTAGGTGGCAACAAAGTTGTGTAAGCAATAGTATTTACATTACATTACATTTACTTTCCACTTTACACTATACACTAGCTTGATTATTTACAGTGGGTTTATGTTACATACATAGAATGTGAAAAGACAATGTTCACAACAGAGGTAGGGTTTTTTTTACCTCAACCACAGATCTGAATTTAGGGCAAGGTTAATGTTTTTAGAAGTTTCTGAATTCGAACTTGTACAGTGCAGAGAATCTACACATTTATGTTTTAGTTGCAGATATCAAAAAAAGGCTGGAGTACATTTAAATCGATACCCTACCTTTTTCTGGAATCTCAGGAAATATATTCTCCCAATAATGATCCAATTCACACGACTGGATGCTTTCCAGTAGCAAATCAAAACCTGCTGGAATAGCTAAGAAAGCTAATGCTTTCACCAAAGACAAGATAAGCAGGTTATGGGGCTGGCGTGTTTCTATGCATACTTTTTATTCTGGGTATCTGACTAACTTTTAAGAAGGAGCAGATTGGCATAGGTAGACAAGCTGGCACTGCTCTGGTTAGGAATTTTGTGTCAGAAGGAGGAAGCTTGATATAGAAGGCACTTTTGTTGGTTTTCATTGCCTTTTAACTCCTCCACCTAGTTTTGCACTGAAGTAGACAAGAGTATCTATACTACAGCGAAGTTCCCCCAAACTAACTTTTAGGAATTTAAAGAAAAAAAGTTAAGTCAAAATGCCAATTTACAAATCCACTCTTTAATTAGGTACTTAAATTATCTATGCTTTAAAAAACCCATAAAGAGGGCCATTTAAGGCATCTTTTAAAAGTCTACATATGGCTTTGGTTTGCTGAAACATTAACACATCACTAAAAAAGAAAGAAGTGTATGTCTGAACAGAAAGTGTTCACACATTCAAGATTTCAATGACTATAAACAGGACACTAAACATCGGCCCTTGTGACAGTGAACAAAAGTAATTTCCAAGTTTATCTTACAGTAGAGGGCAGCCCAGATGTCTGTGCTGAAGTAACATAGAGAGAGCTGTTATCAGGATGAGAAGAGACTACAGAATTTCCATTGGTTGGTGAACACCCTAATTTCAGTTTTTCCAGGTATTCTGCATGTACAGGCTTGTGACACTGAAGGACCTTGATTGCATCCTCAACTTTAAACCATTCTCTTTTTCTTCCTATAAAAAGGAATAATAAAAAACTTTATTTCTATTCCGCCCCATCTCCCCAAAGGGACTCGGGGCAGATTCCAACAAACAACAGAATACATTCAATACCTTCAGAAAACAGATAAATATTGGCATGAAATCCCAACAAGACCCCAAATATGAATACAGCATTAAAAACCTAACATCAAATTAAAGGAAAAAACATTTCAAAAACAGGCTTGAACCTTGACATCTGTTCATCTCAAGAATCTTTACAGTAATTCCTTAACTTAGCTAGGTATCCAAATGTAATGGAAATACCCCAAGAAACCTGCTGCTAATTTAAAAGCACACCTCTGCTCATCATACAGAATCTGCCCTGAGTCCCTCCGGGGAGATAGGGTGGAATATAAATAAAGTTTTATTATAACAATGAAAAGCTATGGTAATTGATTTTATTTATGACATTTCCAAGTTAGTCTTATGCTAAATAATAATAATAATAATTTATTTCTTATACCCCACCTCTATCTCCCCGAAGGGACTTGGGGTGGCTCACATGGGGACAAGCCCTAAAAACAACAGTTAAAAACATAAGACACATTACAGAATTGACATAATACAACGAAACAGTTATTTAAACATCTTAAAATACAGTAGAGTCTCACTTATCCAAGCTTCACTTATCTAAGGTTCTGTATTATCCAAGGCAGTCTGCCTTTTAGTAGTCATTGTTTTTGTAGTAAATGTTGCAATGTTTTGGTGCTAAATTCGTAAATACAGTAATTACTACATAACATTACTGTGTATTGAACTGCTTTTTCTGTCAATTTCTTGTAAAACATGATGTTTTGGTGCTTAATTTGTAAAATCATAATGTAATTTTATGTTTAATAGGCTTTTTTTCTTAATCCCTCCTTATTATCCAAGATTTTCACTTGTCCAATGTTCTGCCGGCCCGTTTATCTTGTATAAGTGCGACTCTACTGTAACACAACCATATCAATTAAAAACGAAGTAGAATTTTCAGATTGCATGGCGGGGCAGGCTGTGCAATATGGGAGTGGGACCATGGCGGCATAAAGTGCTAGTAAAACCAGTAAGAGTACTTGGAATTGTGCAGTGAAGTATAGGCTGATTTATTCAAATGCGCATTTAAACAACCATGTTTTCAGTTCTTTTTGGAATATGAACAGGGTGGTCACTAGTCTGATCTCTCTGGGGAGAGAGTTCCAGGGCCGGGGTCCACCACCGAGAAGGCCCTCCAACCGTGCTTGTGACGGTGGTGGGAGCAAGAGGAGGGCCTCCCCGGCAGATCTTAGAGCCCGTGGTGGTTCATATGGAGATACAATCATGAATAAGTATTCTGAGCAGGAATCATAAATCAAGGCTTGTCATTATCACTACTGACTGAGTGGTTCAGTGTGAACGATGAATGTTTCTAACGTATTATGTGCAAATGAACACACAGGTTAGTATATTCACCTGTTTCTTACTTACCTAGTGGCTTCCCTGTTCTACCTATGTGCTACACTTGCTAATTAAAACATGTATTATTTTAATTATTATTATTAATCTTTTGTTACAGCCCATTTCCTTTCCATGAGTTCAGATTGGTAATTATAATATTAAAATACACTTCTCATTCAACATGATACTGCAAGTTAGACCCCAGCAGTATCTACACTGTCCTAAAAATAGCACTGTTCTGATATTACATTCTAAACTTACATGCAGAGGAGAAAAATACTTGCCTATATTCACCGAATCCTCCCAGTCTTCCAGGATTTCAGTCACTGTAAGTACATAAACATAGGTCCTATGCTTTCGGTCTTGATTCTGCTTCAGTGTGAAAAAAAAGGAAAAGCACAAAACATTTTAATTCACATTTGCAACATAAGAGATTAAAATCACTTCCATGCAATTGTTCCATTATAAAACACTGTTTAAGAGGGTTAACATTCAGATACAACAAAAATGTCAAAATTCAGTGTTAAGGCATGATGATAAACCAGACAGATATACGTGTATGACATTTACAGCACTATAAGAATACCTCCAATTTACTTGCTGAAATCAGAGGCCGGTATGAAGTTTGTCCAGTGGCAGAGTCCTAGAGCTAAAAGCAGATATGCACCCATGTCCCCTGCAGCTGCCCCCCCCCCCCCCCAAGAGCTGTTCTCTCCATCTTGTTAGAGAGCAGCCCTTACTGTCAATTCTTCAGTGCCTGCCCCTTCCACCCACAAACACCCTACTCTCCGTCTGCTGCTCCTTGTGCCTTGGTAGGAGGCTAAAAAGATAGCAGCATCAGGGAATCCTCCAGTCCCATTCATACACTACTGAGAGAAAGTGGAACAATATGGAATATGGCTATTGTTTTGATTGCCTACTGGAGCAAAGCAACTGTTCAAAAGGCATAAAGGGAAAATCCCCCCTGCCATTGCATAGCTAGTCTTCCTATCTTCCCAATATCTATTCAAAATAATAGCCAGGCTCCACATATCCCTGCCTCCTTTTCATTCAACAGTGTGTGATTAGGACTGCTTGAGGGAGAGGTGGCACATTGCTGTGCTCTTCACTTCCCCCTCCTTTCCCTTGTATGGCAGGATATGGGGAGCACAACAGTCAATCTGCAGAAGCCTTGGCTGGCTAGCTGCCCAGCAGCCTTGTCCTCTCATGACCAGCCTAACTTTGTCTCTGGATTTGTCTTTCTGTCATGTTAAAAACAGTTCTAAGTTTTATCCATCTCTGGTCTAACAGAACATGCTTTACCACCCACAAAGCAGACATTGGATTAGTATTCATACTATAATAAATCAGTTTACTCACACCTATGAAATTTTCTGCATGGATATTATAACATTTTATAATATCCCAAAAAGCACAGAAAGGCATGTCCTTAATGTATGGCTGTATGACTAGGTACCCATCCCTCTTATCCTGTGTTAACAGATGTACAAGATAGCATTTTCACATCTAAGATTATGTTTTTCTGAACAGCTCACCTCAAATATGCCCAGTAATCTGCCTAGTTTTCCCTTCACTCCAGCCTGCAAAGAAGAAGACAATCAAGATTGTTTTCCCCACAACACAAACAATTCTTATGTTCATGCAATTCAATTATTACATTATAAAACAAAACTATATAAGATAATGGTTTCATTTTTTTTTTGCATCTTATCTTGATTCACCACAATTTCAAGGCAAGCTAAAAAAAAATTAGGGAGTGTGCACACACACATTTTAATTCAGGCTTCTTCAAATATTCAAGCTTTTTCAAAAAAAATTAGGAGCCTTATACTATTTAAAGAACTTTTATTTAGAAATCAAGAAACTAATTCAGACGGGAATTTCCTATAGATTGGCAAAGGCTTAACTATCTGAAAATATTTTGTTATTGTCAACAAATATTCTTGTAAGCAAGAAAATGGTTTCACCGTTGATTGTAAAGTCCCAACAGAATTAATCAAAATTAGTATATGTAAATTCAATGTATACAAGTGAAAATAGGTTTACAAGTTTACAATATGAATCTTACAAAATCATTGCAGTAAATCATGCAGGTTTATTACTAAAATACACTTAAAGTATTGCAAAATAACACCTCTGAAAAAATCATTCTATATCCATAAATGACCTAACAGCTCTGCAGAACCAACTTTCTGAAAATCATTATGTATTGCTTTCACACTTTTCAGACACAAGCCTAGTAGCATGACAAACCTTTGTATTATCTTAAAGAAGTCAACAAGGTTTGAGTGATAGCCAGAAATGAATGTACAAACAAAACTGAAGTGCCATCTAACTTTAAGAGCCAGCAGCTTTTCATTTGCAGCATTCATCAAGAATTTGCCTTGACTAGGTATTAGACAAAATGCAGAGAGAAATCAACTAGACTTTATTTATTACCTCTTCATAGACTTCTCTGACAGCAGCACCTCCTGGTTCCTCTTCTGGTTCCATTCCTCCACCTGGAACAATCCACTGATCTGGATAGCGGCTGCTGCTTACTAGTAGCACCTGCAAAAGAAAAGTACGGTACTTGCGACTGGAAATTTAAAATCATGGGGGGAATTGTGTTAGATCACCTTTTGCAAAATCACCACTATATGAATTTTATTTCGGAAAAGCAGATACATCCAACACTTCCATTGATTCAGCAGGTCTACTCTCATTGGGATTAAGAACTGGATTTAGGTGCCTACATTTAATAATAATAATAATAATAATACATGTAATTATTATTATTATTATTATTATTATTATTATTATTATTATTATTATTATTACAGTATACTTTATTTATATTCTGCTCTATCTCCCTGACAGGACTCAAGAGCGGATTACAGGCACATATATGACAAACATTCAATGCCTTTTTTTACAACTGACAAAGCCAGATAGTACATAAACAGAGGCAAGGCTTCCATCTTTTTTTATATCTGGCATCTGGAGGCTGTGCTCGACTCGGTCATGGGGAGGTGCTGTTGCTCCATTCTTCCATGCCGAGGAGCCTGTTGTCCACGAACACCTTTCTGGTCAAACTGCTGGCATGTTTTTCAGGGGTGCCTTTTACCTCCCCGTCAAAGCAGTACCTACTTATCTACTCACATTGCTGTTTTTGAACTGCTAGGTAGGCAGAAGCTGGGCTGATGGCAGCAGCTCACCCCACCCACAGCTTGAACTGCCAACCTTCCAGTTGGAAAGATCTTCTGTAGCTGGCAGTTTAACCTGCTGTGCTAGCCCTACTAGGACATGAAAGGCTATCAACTTAATTATAAATTATTCCTCTTGCTTTAATTTTATAAGTTTACATACACATTTTTATAAGTCTTCAAGTCACAGTTAATCGTCTTGTTTCAAGAATGCTATCCTAGGTGGTGCATAGTCACTTTACTGCAAAACTGCTGGTCTTGATATTATAAACCTAAGTTGATCCCACCAAAAAAGCTGTTTGTCCAAAGGATCTGAGACCTTCATGATGCTGTGTGTGTGTGTGCGTGTGTCTATATATATATATATATATAGAGAGAGAGAGAGAGAGAGAGAGAGAGATTGCAACAGAAGCTATGTGCCTAATCAAAAATTCATCTAATATATCTATATATACCATAGAAAAGAAGGGAGATCCCATTTGGTAGTGTGAATCAACTCCAATTTCTAAATCAATAACCGTATGAAAAAAATCCAATTCTTTATTTCAGAGAAATCTTGAGTAAAAAGATTAATATTAAATAAGTGAAGAAACAGATCAAATTACTCTTCCTTTCATTGTGATAGAAATATTTATTTTCTTGAGACAAGGTTTGAGTACTGAAACAAGTTTGCATTCTGTAACTGAAGAACATATACATTTCCGTTGCAAACCGGAAGCAATCTACTTGTAAATCTAAATGTTTTAAAAGCAGTGTACTTAAAGCTTATAAGTGTACACTTACATATATGATGCTCTATAGCTTTTGCCTTGAACAAAATTACTTAGAACAAACAGATTATGTAGTTTTGATTCAGCATATTTTGGGTCTTTGTAACAACATTCTGCCTTTATGGAGACAATCCATGACTTTAAAAAAAAGCAAACCATAGTTTTGCCATAAAGGACACTATTTTATTGTGCTAATGTATATAATGAGATTTGAGCATCCACAGATTTTGTTATCTGGTGGCAGGTGGAATGTGGGTCTTGGAACCAAACTCCAAAAAATATAAAGAATGAAATTATCTTTCATTCAAATGCATTCTCTCTTTACTGATGAAAATATAGGGGTTTATGCAGAAGTATCTTTTCTATTAGAAGTTGAGCAAAAGGAAACCAGAAGATAAGAGACCAAAATAATACACAGGCCATTACTCTGTAGCTCTATGTTGGTTATTGTTTTACTTCTAGAATACATTAATATCTAATCATCTTACTGTGGTTTAAAAGCAAGACAGGCAATAAATATTATTGAGGTAAATATTAATTTTTTGCACTTCTGTACCAAAAAAGGGAATCTACAAATACCAGCAAAAGCAGTTTAGAGATGCAATAGTGATATAGCTTCCCTTCTGAAATTATGCTTCTGAAAGGACAAAATGAGTACAAACTACTTCCCTTACATCATAGTTTAATTTTAAAGCAGACTTTAGCTAAATATGCTAAAGTAAAGTTTGTTGAATATTCTTTTGCCACTGAGCTTTTTTTAGGGAAGAAATTCAGTGTGTTTTGTAGAATGTGAGTGATCACCAACAATTACAAACTAGATTATTCTTCTGTATGAAAACACTGAGCTTAGTGAAATTGTTCCAATCAGCATTTACATTGTCTAAGCCTGTGATTAGTGATCCCGGTTACTAGTACCGGGAGGAAGGGGTCATTGTTTTGCCTGCCTGGAGCTTAAATGCATGGCTTTGCACCATTACATAAGACTCAGAGCCATGACATATCAAAACATGACACTGTTTTGAATGACTGATCATAGTGTTATTGGAAAAATACAGGCATTCATAATAACATAAATTATTCCACACCTTAAATAAACTCAGTTTGATTTCATATAATCTAAAATAAAATTTCAAGGCACAGAAAGGAGACTACGGTAAATACTAGAAGCTAAATGTTTATCACGAACCTCTTGTTTTTTTAATCAAACCACAGATTTGTCATATTACTTAGATATTTTAAGTTTTTAGTATTGGATATTTTTTTCTGCCAAAGACAGCCCTGTAAACTTTCTGACTGAAAAAAAACATTGTCTCCCAGTAGCATAGCTTTCCTCCAGATGACTGCCCTCCAGAAATGTTTAATCCAGTCATATACACAGCAATGCAGTGAATTACAATTCAGACTAAAAGATAATTATAAATACTATTTTATCACGTGTTCCAATAAACCACCTGTTTAGTCAAACATTCATGCATCCTCATGAGCCCTAAAGTGATCCTGTTCAGAACTTACTCCGGCATTTAATTCTTATTTATAAGCTAAAAGCTAGTAGATTTGTACTTGGATATGAAAATATTCCATATCCTAGCCAAGGAAAGGCTACATGGAAAGGTCACTCACACTGCTTAATTCCATGCCATCAATAGAACACCTCTGTGCATAACCATTTAGTCATCCTTTTTTAATACAGTAGTGAGAAAATAGAAAAATGATGAAGTCCAAACATAAGAACACAGAACTCAATTCTCTTTTTGTATGTATCACATCACAATCCAAGATCATACAAAGAAAAACATCCAGGGTTCCACCTAAAGCAGAATAACTAAGATTGAATCTGAACACGAGAAAAATAATTCATGCTACAGACCATCGGCTTAAATGGGCTTTAGTACATTTGAGGCGGGTATATACAGTAGGACCACTGATTACACAAGCTCATTTAACATGGCTTCATGTACATGCAAAGAGCTTTGAGTATCATAGAATCACTCTGGAGAACCCAAAGAATACCCAGAGTAGTTCCCAGTGCAATTTGATGGTATGCTTTGGCTGGAAGCTCAAGACACTGTAAGAAAACTAAAGTTCCAGATTATGTGAAAATCATGTTATATTGAAGGGTACTAGAACAGAGCAGTCATGTAACATGCGAGCCTATTGTATTGCTAATGTTATATGGGAAATGCTTGAAAACAGAACATTTTACCAATTACATTACAATTTGTAATAAATCCAAGTTTTGTAATCAATGATTTCTAAAATGGAGCAGCTACCATGCAAACCTTGCTCTCTTTTTGTAGCTGTCTTTGTAGCCAAGAACCCCCCGTCCCCTGCTTCAACTTGTAAGAAAAATATTCTTCAGTCAAAAGAACTTACCAGTCAGGATCTCTCTATTTACTAGTAGCTGGGACCTTTTAAAAAAGCTACCTGAATCCTGACAAAGTTGCCAGTTCCCTTCTTCATTACTGGGAACAGTTTGATTCTGGCTAGCCCTGCAAAGACTAATGAAAAGTTACAATCATCTCTACCAACTGATAGTCTATTGGTAATAGTTTATATATTTGGAATTCTAACATAGCAAACAAAGATAAGTACTAACAGGCACTTGTCTTTTTTAACAGAACATTTTACTTCACATTTCAAGCATCTGCAATTTCTATTTTGAAGAATGTGAAGTTACATTCAAAGTAAGCCCAACAGCCTGCATGGATTTTGAACAACACTTTCCTAACATACAACATACTTTTGATGAAGGGCAAAGAATGGTCCTTTTAAGGAGAAAAATGCTTTGGTTGTTCCAGGATAATATCATGAGACTCAAGCAACGATTTGCTCTTATTCCTGAAAATATGATGAATTCTTCCATCATCATAATATCTGTTAAGTCTTTTAAATAAACACAAAAGTCAGTTCATAACAAAGGATAATCATTATCTATTATGTTTTTAGGAAGTAGTGGACCTGCCAAATTGCTAACATTCTGGACAATTAGTTAGCTGCACAATGAATAAGGTAGTTATTGTCTCAACATTGTTAAATTATGCTATTTAACTAAGGATAGCAGTTCAGATAGAGGCCCGGTGGCAAAGTACGTTAAAGCACTGAGCTGGAGACCGAAAGGTCCCAGGTTCAAACCCCAGGAGCGGTGTGAGCGGCCGCTGTTAGCTCCACCCAACCTAGCAGTTTGAAAACATGCAAATGTGAGTAGATCAATAGGTACCGCTCTGGCGGGAAGGTAACGGTGCTCCATGCAGTCATGCTGGCCACATGACCTTGGAGATGTCTATGGACAACGCCGGCTCTTCGGCTTAGAAATGGAGATGAGCACCAACCTCCAGAGTCAGACATGACTGGACTTAACGTCAGGGGAAACCTTTACCTTTACCTTAGCAGTTCAGATATGAGGTACCTACCAGTATCTTTACAGAATGACTAGAGCTCCCTCTACAGCCTTCACATTATGTGAGAAGTTGACAGAAACATCTTAGAACTGAATACTGCCAAAATGATTAAGGCATGCTACAAGGCTACAGTAACCTACCTAAGAGCACTAGATCCCCTTCTGATCTTGAAAGGTAAGCAGTCAGCCCTAGTTAGTACTTCAATGAGGAACTATCAACCAATACACGGTGCTATTTCAGAGGAAGGAACTGACAAAACCACTTTTGAGTAATCCTTACCTAAGACAATGCTTAGATATTCATGAATTCTCTATAAATCAACAGGTGACTTCAAGGCACATACGCATGCTAGACTACAGTAATATTTTGATTCTCTTTCATAAATTCTTGACTCGTTCAGTGGCATTTGTAGCAACTGATTAAAAATATCAATGTGAGAATGTTGGGGACATACAGTTTTCACAGTTCATATTCTGCTTGTGAGCTGATTTCTAAAAATATGATTTCTCATGTACATTCTTCTTGAATACGTATACAAACAAAATATTGGTTTGCAACAAAATCTTCATGCAGCCTTGAATACCTTCACTTCTCTATGCAGCATACATATGTTTTGCACTGCTAATTATATCTCCTTGTGATTAAAAAGGCTTCCATTTGCCTCCTCATATACATATGAAAAAGTCAAGCAAAACATTACAGCTGCAAACCTATGAATACTTATTTGACACTATAAGTGGACATACTTTTAATTAAACAATTGTAGTATTAGGCTCTCAACTATCCAGTACTTTCTAGAAGCAAAAGACAAAGGCAAACCAGAATTTCCCCATAATATGCTCATCCAGGTCCTTGGTTGACACAGTCCTAAATATTTAATTTTGTATAAATGTATAATTATAGACATCAGCTAGCTGAAGGTATAAATAGAAAATATAACTATGTGGGCTCAGTGCAGTGATTTTGGTGAGATGGAAGACAAAATCCTCATGATTTCTACTAAGTAATCACCTGCTATGTGTGTATGTATATACATTCAAGTAGCCTACCGACGTATGGCAACTCCATGATTTTCATAGGTTTTTAAAAAAATTAATACTCAAGAGGTGGTTTACCAATCTCCCCCGCCATTTCTGAGTGTAAAGCAGCACAGGCAACATGTAGCCCTCCCAGCATTTCTCCACACTGGCTATGCCTACAAGGATAAATGAGACTTATATTTCAACATCCTATAGTTCAACAATCCCAGCTGTAAAAGAAAGTGTGGAGTGATACAAGTAGTACCATCATTTATAATACATCTCAGCAGTCAGATTTCCACCACCATCCCCATCCAACGTACACTGTGCTGTAGAAAAGAATCCTAAAGACTAATCTGAGTTTTAATTGTTAATGGAATAAACACTTGAGAGTTTAAATGTTTGTTGTATCCAGGTTCCCCGCAAAAACATCCTAATGTTAAATAATATACACATAAATGTACAAATTTGTGTTTTCACATGGATACTGCAACTGGAGAATGAAAAGAATGATTTACTACATTTCTTATCAACTGGCCACTTTAAAAACTAAATGTTCAATTTACAGAGGGAATACCAGCTTGTGAAATCGGGGGTGGGGGGGGGTGGGGGGGGGTGGGTTTGTTTTACTAAGATACACTATGGTGGTGCCAACACAACCAAACAATGCTGACATGCCATAATATTGGCAACGGAAGAGAGAGAAGAGCTACTCAAGTCTTCAGCAAAAGCTATAGTACTCTACTTGTGGTCAGTGAGGCATCATTTACCCCAGCTAAAAGAGTTTAAACTGTTCTATGTACCTGAGAACCATATCTCTTGGTACCATATGGGTAAATCTGTCTGTCTTACAACACTTTCAGCAGTAAGACCCAACTATATTGGTGTATTATAAAACTGGATCATGGAACATGGAGAATTTTTGCCAACAGTTGCAAAAGCCAAATTGTTTTTTTGGCAGAACTGTTCGTATTGTGTGACAGTACCATCATGTACTAATGTTGGCAAAGATGAAGCTATGATGCTGCAGAAACAGCATTTGTAGGGCTTTCCCCTACAAATCGAAAGCATTTCTGAAAAGAAACTTACAACTTGCTATTCCTTAGACATCTGACAACCAAGATGTTTGATTATGAGGAAAAGCAAAAACTAGTAGATTTCAATTTATTGAAAGTAGAGTTTTCAGACAAATACAACTATTGAAATAAACTATTTGGGTTTTAAAATTCTACCTGCCTGCACATTTTTTTGGAATACAGCTAGACCCCTATCTCATGCTCTTCAAATAACTGAAAACTAAATTTACTACCTGAAACACAACCATATTTACACAGGACCACTGAATTCAGTAGTGACCACTCCCAAATGAGGTTGCACATTACTGCATCGTTCTTTCATACTGTCTGCATTTTTAAAGTTTAAACCTAGAGACAGCAGCAACACTGATAAAAAGCAGCAGCATACTGGAGTAGGTACTACAAATCTCAGTTGGGGTCAACACATCCCCCCAAACTGTAGGGAGTGCTGAATATTTCTGAGACCCATGGATGATGAACATGCAAAAGCATAACATTGTAACAAAACTCTCTAAAGAAGTTGGCACAAAAAGCAGGTTTCCATGATACATTGATAGCATTATCCATTATGTAGCATTTTACTTAATTTAAAAAGGTCACTACTGCAAGAAAATGTCTAAAAACAATCTAGAAAAGGCTCATGGTATCTGCTGGGGTTTGGTTCCAGGACCTTCATGAATACCAAAATCCATGGATCCTCAAGCCCCTTTATATACAGTGGCATAATAAAATGCTGATCCTTATATAAAATGGTAAAATCAGGGATTGCTTTTTGAATTTGGGAGGAGGGTTAAAATTTTCAAGCAAGGGATGGTGGAATTAATGGATACAGAAGACCAACTGAACTTTTACATGTCCTTTATCTTACAAGCAATTTTGTGGCTGACATCTGTTACCACCACATCATATAGTGCATACACAACAACCTTTCAAAGCCACTTCCACTGCTCCCAATGAAATGTGGCAGATTTACAGCTCTTCTGAATACAGAAGAGAAAACAAGAAGAATGGGGCAGCAGAAAGACAGGAGCTAGTCATGTAGCAGACTACTCTTGCATAAATAGAAGCCAGTGCCGCCTACCTGTCTGCGGTGCCAATTGGGCGAGGGGAGGGGGAGAAAGAGACGCTCGCTCTGAAAATGGTGTCACAAAAGCAACTTGATCTGCCCTCCCACTGAAAAGGTCATTGAACTCAGGCCATGCTGTTTTCAGAGACAGCCAGATCTTTCTGGCTAAGGTACAATTCTGTATGTGAAGGATGCACTGTGCTCTGAACACTTTCATTTCGGTTTAAACAAGTAGACATTTACAGACTAATGGGTTGGCTTTTTTACAGTAGTGCTTTCATATATTACACCCTCATCTGCTGAGTTATTGCTCCATGTTGCAACTAAACCAAGCTGGAGGGAGACCTGGCTTGGCAGGGTGCTCTTGTTGGCAATGCCTCACCACTTGAGAGGACCAGACCAAGAGCCCCCTTCCCCAAAAAGACCCTCCCAGGCCTATTTATAGGTTGAGTATCTCTTAGCCAGAATACTTGGGACCAGAATTGTTTGGGATTTCTGATTTTGGGATATTTGCATATACATACTGAAATATCTTGGGGATGGGACACAGGTCATGTACATCTTGTACACACAGGTATATCTGGAATGCTCTGCCTTAGAAAGTGGCGGAGTCTGCTTCTCTAGATTTTTCAAAAACAAAGCCTGGATTACCATCTGTTGGGAGTGTATATTCCTGCCTGGACGAATAGTGTTGGAGTGGATGACCCTGGGGGGCTCTCTTCGAACTCTATGATTCTAGGTAATTACGTGCAGTATTTTATGTATGAAACAAAGTTTGTGCACACTAAACCATACAGTCACAGACATGTAAACAATCACAGTACCCCATTCTGCCAGTCAGGAACATCCAATACAAGAACTCTCAACAGATGGCCATCCAGCCTCTGCTTAAAAACCTCCAGTGAAAGAGACTCCATATTCCGTACCTGAACAGCTCTTATCATTAGGAAGTTCTTCTTAAGATTTAGGTCAGTGGTTCTCAACCTGTGGGTCCTCGGGTGTTTTGGCCTACAACTCCCAGAAATCCCAGCCAGTTTACCAGCTGTTAGGATTTCTGGGAGTTGAAGACCAAAACATCTGGGGACCTACTGGTTGAGAATCACTGGTTGAGATGGGATTTCTTTTCCGGCCAATTCATTGCTCTGTGTCATACTCTCAGGGCTTGCCCCCCTCCTCAATGTCACATCCTTTCAAGTATTTAAACATGGCTCTCACGTCCCTTCCCAACCTTTTCCAAGCCAAACCTACCCAGCTACCTAAGCCATTCCTAATAGAGCTTGGCTTCCAAACCTTTGCCCATTTTATTTTGGTTGCCCTCCTCTGGACAGGTTTCAACTTGTTAATATCCTTCCTGAATAGCAGTGCTATTCCAGGTGAGTTCTGAACAAAGCAGATTTACTTCTGATCTTATTTATTTCATTTATTTTCTCAACTGCTAGAGGGACTCAACAAAGTAAATGCCAAATTCAGTACCTCACAAAATATAAGATGCATCACATAACTAAAATAGCATTTAACAACAGATTAAAGCCAGTGAACTATAAAAACATCAGACATAGCCAAACATAAAACATTCGACATTGCACCATTCCCAAAGTTATCTTGACTACTTCATCTCTCTCCCCAATGCTTGCTTGAAAAGCCAAGTTTTAAGTAATTTCCTAAACGTCAGGAGGGAGGAGGACAATCTGATCTCACCGGGGAGGGAGTGCCACAGCCGAGGGGCCACCACTGAGAAGGCCCTGTCTCTCATCTCCACCAATCGTGCCTGCGAGGGCGGTGGGACCGAGAACAGGACCTCTTCAGACCATCTTAATGCTCTAACTGGCTCATAAAGGGAGATATGTTCGGATAGGTAAGCAGGACCGGAACCTATAGTTATATACCGCTTTTCTCAATGTCTAGGGGGACTCAAAGCAGTTCACAACAAAGTAAATGGCAAATTCAATGCCTCACAAAATGTAAGATACATCACATAACTAAAACAGCATATAACAATACATATAGCCTATAAATCCCTATATACGTGGGGATTTATAGCCTTAAGCCATTGTGTTCAGTAGCAAACCGGCAGCCAGTGGAACTGACACAACCGGGGGGGGGGGTCGTATGCTCCTTGTGTGTCGCTTCAGTTAGAAACCTGGCTGGGCTACTTGAAGCTTCTGAACAATCTTCAAAGACAACCCTACATACAGTGAATTGCAGTAGTCTCTTTGGGATGTAACAAGAGCGTGGATCACTGTGGCCAAGTCTGACTCCTCAAGGTGCAGGAAATCTTGGCACTATATATACTCCTATTGATGAAGCCTAGAATCGCATTGGGTATTTTCGGTAGCGCATTACACTGGAGACCAGGCATGGGCCAACTTGGGCCCTCCCGCGAGATCTTTGGGCCTTCAACTCGCATCATTCCTAACAGCCTCAGGCCCTTTCCTTTCCCCCCGCAGCCGCATAAGGGGCTGCGGGGGAAAAGGAAAGGGCCTGAGGCTGTTAGGAATGGTGGGAGTTGAAAGCCAAAAGACCTCACGGGAGGGCCCAAGTTGGTCCATGCCTGCTGTAGTCAGACTCCGAGATGCCTTGAAATGCGACCCACCTCGTCCTCCATCTCGCTGCGGAAGCAGAGGCACGCCGCCCGCTTCTTGAAGCCCTCCCGGTCGTAGGTCCGAGTCTGGTTGGGCTTGAACTTCATCATAGAGGCGAGGCAAGGCCGCCGCCGCCGCCAAGGACTCTGTTGACGGCGGCGACGGAAGCCCCCGAGGCTCAAAAGAGGCGAGAAGAAGAAGAGTCCGTCCGCCGCTCAGTCAGTCAGCCTCCGAAGACAATGAAAGGCCTCTCGGCGGCGCTAACAGCGAAGGAGCGCCTCCTGCTGCTGCTTCTTCTTCTGCCGCGGCCGCCCATGAGCCCGCCTCGCCATGGAGCCCCAGAAGGCGAGGCCCGAAGCGCTCTGCTCTGTTCCCTCCACCGGCGACCAAGCCTCTCCCTCCGGTCTCTGAGGAAGCGCGGCTGCTCCTCCTGCGGCCGCCGTCACCCACTATTTAACCGTAACGTACATTCCTCCGCCCGCCCGCAGCGTCCCGGCCTCCCTGAGGCACTGCGCAGGCGCAGACTCCTCCCCATTCGAGCAGGGGCGGGAGGGGCGGGGCCTGAGAGGAGAGAAGGAAATGAGACAGAGGCAAGGGGGCGGGGCCAGCCGTCGCGCGACCCTGAGGCCTAGCCTTGTATACGCTGACCTACAAAACAGTTTCTGAATCCAGAATATGATAAATTTGCTTGGAACGGGATTACACGGCTGTTTAGACTCATATAGTTCAAATTCCAATAAAATATAATCTGGATTCAGAAGATGGATTAGCAGTTTAGACTCCCATAGTTCCAATCAGATATAATCTGGATTACAGTAGAGTCTCGCTTATCCAACGTAAACGGGCCAGCAAAACGTTGGATAAGCGAATATGTTGGATAATAAGGAGAGATTAAGGAAAAGCCTATTAAACATCAAATTAGGTTGTGATTTTACAAATTATGCACCAAAACATCATGTTATACAACAAATGTGACAGAAAAAGTAGTTCAATTGCTATGTGGTAATTACTGTATTTACGAATTTAGCACCAAAATATCACGATGTGTTGAAAACATTGACTACAAAAATGTGTTGGATAATCCAGAACGTTGGATGAGCGAGTGTTGGATAAGTGAGACTCTACTGTATATAGCGGTGTAGATCAAGAAGCCTGAAGTCAATTTCTGATTTAAGGCGAGGAGTTTGCCTTCCTCTGAGGGCCCTTTCGGACAGGCAGTATATCACAGGATCCGATCCCAGGTTTTCTGCTTTAAACTGGATTATATGAGTCTGCACTGCCAGATAATCTGGGATAAACAGAAAACCTGGAATGAGATCCTGGGATATAGGGCCTGTCTGGAAGGACCCTGAGGCTGATGCGATATGGGTTGTTGTATGTCTTTCGGGCTGTGTGGCCATGTTCCAGAAGCATTCTCTCCTGACGTTTCGCCCACATCTATGGCAGGCATCCTCAGAGGTTGTGAGGTATGGAGAAAACTAAGCAAAGAGGTTAATATATATCTGTGGAAAGTCTAGGGTGAGAGAGGTCAGTATGAATGTTGTGTAGTTAATCACTTAAATTAGCATTGAAAAGCTTATCTGCTGTCTTCTTCCTGCCTCTGGGGCATCCTTTGTTTAGAGTCGTTAACTGCCCTTGGTTGATTCATGTCTGGAAATCCTCTGTTTTCAGAGTATTGCTTTTTATTTACTGTTCTGATTTTTGAGTTTTGTAATACTGGTAGCCAGATTTTGTTCATTTTCATGGTTTCTTCCTTTCTGTTGAAGTTGTCCACATGCTTGTGGATTTCAATGGCTTCTCTGTGTAGTCTGACATGATAGTTGTTAGAATGGTCCAGCATTTTTGTGTTCTCAAATAGTATTCTGTGTCCAGGCTGGTTCATCAAATGCTCTGCTATGGCTGATTTCTCTGGTTGAATTAGTCTGCAGTGCCTTTCATGTTCTTTGACTCTTGTTTGGGCGCTGCGTTTGGTGGTCCCTATGTAGACTTGTCCACAGCTGCATGGTATCCGGTAGACTCCTGCAGAAGAGAGAGGATCCCTCTTGTCCTTCGCTGACCGTAGCATTTGTTGGATTTTCTTCGTGGGTCTGTAGATAGTTTGTAGGTTGTGCTTCTTCATCAGCTTCCCTATGCGGTCAGTAGTTCCCTTGATGTATGGTAAGGACACCTTTCCTCTGGGTGGATCTTTGTCTTGACTCTCATGGCTTGTTCTTGGCCTTGCAGCTCTTCTGATGTCTGTGGTGGAGTATCCATTGGCCTGTAGAGCCCAGTTTAGGTGGTTGAGTTCACCTTGGAGGAGGTGAGGTTCGCAGATTCTTTGTGCACGGTCTGTCAGGGCTTTGATTGTGCTCCTTTTTTGACTTGGGTGATGGTTGGAGTTTTTATGAAGGTATCTATCTGTGTGTGTAGGTTTTCTGTAAACTGTGTGGCCCAATTGTTGATTGGGTTTGCGGATGACCAGAACATCTAGAAATGGCAGTTTTCCTTCCTTTTCTTTTTCCATGGTGAATTGGATGTTTGGGTGGATGCTGTTAAGATGGTCCAGGAACTTGCTGAGTTCTTCCTCTCCATGGCTCCAAATTGTGAAGGTGTCATCTACGTATCTGAACCAAACAGTTGGCTTTTTTGGTGCTGTTTCTAGGGCCTGTTTTTCAAAGTATTCCATATAGAAATTTGCTACTACTGGGCTGAGAGGGCTCCCCATGGCCACTCCATCCTTCTGTTCATAGAATCCAGTGTCCCACTGAAAGTAGCTAGTGGTGAGGCAATGGTGAAACAGGGCTGTGATGTCTTCTGGGAAGTTTTGTTTGATTAGTGTGAGGGTGTCAGCTACTGGGACTGATGTGATATGGCTTGGCCAAAATTACGCTGGGTTTCTGTGGCCAAGGTAGGAAGCAGAACTCAGCTCTGGAGACTTAGGTTGCATCTGCATTCTAGAACGGATGCTGTTTTATCTGACTTTAGCTGCCGTGGTTTAATTCTAAGGAATTATGAGGTTTGTAGTTCCGTGAGGCACCAACACTCTTGTAAAACTACAACACCCATGATTCCATAGCAGATAAAGTGGGGTCAAATTGTATTAATTCTACAGTGTAGATGCACCCATAGTCCCAATGCTCAAATTATTATTATTATTGCCCCACTTTTCTCTCTTGAATAAGACCCTAAGGCGCTCTCTACAGCTGTGCCTCCTAGGGTACATCTACAGTGTCAAATTAATGCAGTTTGATGCCACTTTAATAACCATGGCTAAATGCTATGGAACAATGGGAATTGTAGTTTGGTGAGACATCAACACTCTTTGGCAGAGAACGCTAAATGGCAGCTCCAGGATTCCAGAGCCTCCAGCCCTAGCAGTTCAATGTAGATGCCAGTTGCCCAATAGATGTGGTATTTGCTCAGGAGAAAGGAATAAATTAATGAAATGGTAGTAGATCCGGGAGATAACAAAGCTCAGGAAACTACTAAAAACTATCAGCGGAGAGTTATTTATATTTATATCTAGCTATGAAATAGAATTTTATACACATTAGCTGCTCAGCTTTTTAAAAATCCAATTAATAAATAGCAAACCTAGGCCCCTTGAGCTGAATGTTATATTTTGGGATATGCAATCACCATTCAAATTCCAAATCTAATAATACACAGTTTTAGTTTTTAGCATATGTCGTAGCTGACCGAACTTTAGTGCAAAGCCACACATGTGTCACTAATGTTTCAGGTGCAAGGTCAGAAGAACACATCCTGATCCATTTAGCACTTCCGTTCGGGAAGGAATTTCTTACAAAGCTGGAGAACAAGGTAGATCTAGTATCAGGCATGGCTGTAAACTGTGTTGAGACAGATTTAAGAAATATTTGGAATATGAATAAGCAGTTTCTGACCTGGGAAAAAAAACGAGTAAAACAACCTTCTAGGAACTACAAACACTGATGCAAGAAGCTTCCAGTAATGAAAAATATCCGGAAATAATTGCTCTTTGGGAACTGCCCTTGACTGTAGTTTGTTTAGAGCAGAAGTCGGCAGCTGCTTAGCATTGGGAGGTAAATATAGGACATTGTTCCCCTTCTCATTTCCCATCCCTATATATTTTTTTTATTCAACCAGTAAGTAAAATGAAATTGTTGCAATGTTTTGGTCCACTTCCCACAAGATAGGGCTTTTTTGTCAATCTGGTTGAAAAACTAATGAAAAAAGGTGCTGGTTGGGTATAAAATGTCTCAAAGTGGTAGGAAAAAACACAATAAAAGTGTTCCCACTTCCGCTATCTTCTTTAAATTAACTCTCGGCAAAATAACAATAAATTAGCAAGTGCTGGGAAGCTCTTGGGGGAATCCAAAACCAACATTGTAGTCCTCATTTTACCATCCTCTTATATGTGTCCACCACTGGTGGATTTATTTGTGTTAATATACTAAAAAATATACCACTTCAAGGCAATACCAGGTTGGGTGGAGTGATGGTTGCAGCAAAATCCTGAAGCTGAGATCACAATGTATAATAGTTGATAGCTGCATATTTAAAGGTGATTATACACTATTGCAACCAAGCAAAACTAGGAAATGTACAGTACATCCTTCTGTCAAAAGGGTTCATGTTAAAAAAAACTGCTTTAAAACATTGGTCAAATCCTACAGTTCACATGGAAAATAGTAGCAATGAGACAGAAGAGCATTTACCTGTTGTTTCTCTCAGTGACGTCTGTGAAACGCTGGGCACAGCACTTTTATATTTAGAAGTATGAATTAATGCTGAAATAAAGTTTTAAAAACCTTTATTATCAAACAAGTCGCCAGACCATACACAATCTAAGATTAAAAGCAACTTTTATCTAAATGTCACTATCAGGTGACATCCTTTCTAGAATCTTCAGATACAAACTTTAAATATTTATTGACTTATTTCCTTCTTTACATGAAAAACCTTAATATTATGTTTTATGAATTTGATAATTTATATTTTTCATACTCTATCATGGCCAAAGTAAGTGGAACAGCTAAATATCAATTTTATTCATTTAATATTCACTGGCTGGAATGGGATGAATAATATTCAGATGGCCCCTTCTGATTAATAAAAATAGAACACTTGATGTTTGGGTTTAGATGAAAAATAAATAATCAAACAAAGGGAATGTGTGATTACATCTCAGTTCAAACACTTATGTTTGATTCTGCTCAAATTAATCAGATTGAAAGGCCTGTATTAACATTTCAGATGACTATCTGTACAATATCATACAAGACTGGAAATGAAAGTTCTTGCTCAAGGTTGTGTAGGAATATCTTACAAAGAGTGATAGGCAAAGGGGTCTTCTAGTACTTATGAGAATTTTGGTAGCATGATATTTCAGAGAATCAAATCTCCTTCATCAGATATATGGAGTGAAATGCCAACTTTCGTATTATCTTTTTGGTTGATTGGGTGGCTGTTGTTGTTATAATGGTAGTAGTATTTTGAGGAATGGGTTATCAGCCTCTCTGTATTTCTACTACTGTATTTCAGCCTCCATAGCAGTTTCTTGATAGCATTGTACCACTCTTTTTGCTGAAACACTTTCTTTAAAAATGCACAAATGCTTCTTTTTGAAAACATCTTAACAGATGAAATCTTCATCCAGTACAGCTGTTTTTTAAAAAAATAGAAATGACACTGGCCAATAAAAGGAAAACTGCCGCAAGGAAAAATCCTGAAAATCTAGCTCAAAGTAATTCCTTTTTACCTAGCCATTGAGAGAGGGACAGGGACAGAACTGCATTTGTTAAAACATCTAATCTTCCAAAGGTTTGGGTTTCTGCTTCAAGGCTATTAGTAGAAAATTAAGATACAGATAGTAGTTAAGTTTATTAAAAGTTTATTAAAAATAAATCCAGGATTTATTTTTAAAGTTTTCCAATAAATGTATGTTAGTTCTATATTTTTGTCTGGTTTTGAGGGTAAAAGTCAACAAATACAGAACATGTTTATATATATGGGTCCATGGTGGCGCAGCGCGTTAAACCACTAAGCTGCAGAACTTACTGACTGGAAGGTTGGCGGTTCAAATCCGTAAGATGGAGTGAGCTCCCATTGTTAGCCCCAGCTTCTTCCAACCTAACAGTTTGAAAACATGCAAATGTGAGTAGATCAATAGGTACCACTTCGGGGGGAAGGTAATGGTGCTCCATGCAGTCATGCCGGCCACATGACCTAGAAAATGTCTACGGACAATGCCAGGTCTTCAGCTTAAAAATGGAGATGAACACACACCCCCAGAGTCAAACTCAACTAGACTTAATGTCAAGGGGAAATCTTGGCAAAAGCCATAGGCCATATAGCCCTGGGATCAATGCAATTTAGAGAAAATCTTATCATACATATATGCATAACATATGTCATGATATTGTGATAACTAGCTATCTCCTTCCATAGTGCTAATTTCATTATGACATTCCCCTCAGAAAGTAGATCATTTGCAGGCTGATATTCCCTGCCTGTTGTCTGTAACACCTTCTAAGCAATGCCACAACAAGATAGCACAAAGTTTACCTTTTTATATGTATTTTTAAATATTTTTGTAAAAGTGTGGCATACTATTTCTGTGCTTAAAAATAAGAATTTCCACTTTTACCAACAGAAATTTTGTCACACAATGTCCTCAAAGTATATTGAGTCCACACAATTTAAAGATTAATATGATTAAATCCAATCAATTCAGGAAAAAAATAACAACAGAAGCCATCTTTACAAGGTCATATGCATCGTTTTCTAAATGTCAGCCAGTGAAATCATGAAAGGCAAAAGTGGTCTTTTATGGAAGACATCCGCTTCATCAAAATAGAAACTGAATCCTGTTTCCTAGGGACTCCAGTTCCCATGACAGTACACAGCAGGAAGTGCAGCTGCTGTCTGGCATTTAGCCTTAGAACATCCAGTTGCTTTTTAATGTCTCATAATGTTTAACATTTCTATCAGTTAACAAGATCCCAATTCATAAACTGCAGGATAAGAAAAATGGAAGCCTGTTGTTTGTTGCCTCTCTATGCGCTGTGCTAGTATAGTGCCTTGCTTAGATGGCTGTACAATTTTTAACTCTTAAGAATATTTTATAGATCATCAAACCGGTTTCTCACTAAAACAATGTCATGTTCAGCATGAAGTTTGTGTCTCTTAAAACATTATGCTTTCTTCAATGAAATGACCTATAAAACAGTTTCCTTTATATCTTTTCATTAAAAAATGACATATATATGATGTTAAAACTAAGGGCACCAACACCTTTTGGCGGAGAAGGCTTAAGACTTCGTAAAACTGTAACTCCTGCGATTCTATAATATTGTACTGTGGCAGTACAACAGCATTAATGTTACAATGTGGATGTACCTGAAGTAACAATGAATCTACAGTTACCAAAGTCTGTAATATGAAGTACATGGTAAAGACCTTTGGAAAGAAGATTCTCCCATATTGTCATGTTAAGAAATTGCTCCCAAATTGTGCCACATTATTACTATTGTGATAGAAGTGAAAATACAGACAGTTTTATAATGTTTCCCGGCTATGTAATTATTTTGGATCATATGATAAAACTCTGAAGGTTATCTTATTTTATAAGATACATCGTGACATTAAAAAACAGTTAAACACCACAGGCATCAGTTTACCATTCTCACAAGCAATATTCCATTGTGTTATGTGATATTTGTTTCTGGCTGTGGAACACAAGATTTGAACGCATGCGTAACAAGATAGAATGTCAAGATTATGCATTCCAAAATGAATAGTTCTATGTCATCTAATTTTTTTATTAATTACCGTATGCAAAACAGCATACATTTCTTAAAACAATGCCCTTTTAAGGCCCATTCTTTGCTGAGCACATAAAATATAGTTAAATGGTTCAGTATTTAGTATCTGGGAAAGTTCAATGTATAGATCATTTCCCTTATTTAGGGCTGTTTATATGTTCCAAGGAAAATTATCTCCCTTCCCAATTCCATACCTTAAATGTGCATGTTCAACAGCAAAATTAGTAGTAACAGTAATTTAAAAATTAGGGAAAGACGTATAGCTACAGTATATACTACCAATGCCTTTTTGTAGTCTATAGATAATGATTTCTATATGTTTTTTTTCTTATTTTTCCTCTCTATTCCCTTCTCTTATTTTAACTTTTTTGTCCTTGTGCTTTATCTTGGATATGCAAAACATGAAGGCTGCAGTGAGTTAAAGAAGTCTTAATTATACTAGTTTTAGTCACTTGATACGGTCAGTTGATTAATTAAAACAGCATAAATGTGTATGCAAGAGAAAAGGATTGTACAGAAAACTTTCCAAAGGACTGTGCAAAGAGGAAACATTATCTGATCTGAAAAGTCTATTCTGAAAAGTATTCTGTTAGTGTAGGACAAAATTCTACTCTGCACATGTTTCATGATTTGCAAAATATAGGGCTAGGTTGTCTCTAAATCTGAAATAAATAAATAATGGAATGTGTGTATGGAATATATATAAATATGTGAGGGAAAGTCATAGGGAGGAGGGAGCAAGCTTGTTTTCTGCTGCCCTGGAACAATGGCTTCAAACGACAGGAAAGGAGATTCCACCTGAACATGAGAAAGAACTTCCTAACTGTGAGAGCTGTTCAGCACTGGAACTCTCTGTCCCGGAGTGTGGTGGAGGCTCCTTCTTTGGAGGCTTTTAAGCAGAAGCTGGACGGCCATCTGTCAGGGGTGCTTTTGAATGCCATTTCCTGCTTCTTGGCAGGGGGTTGGACTGGATGAGGTCTCTTCCAACTCTATGATTCTATTATTCTACCCTATGCTAGTATAATGCCTAGCTTAGATGACTAAGCCAGATGTCTTTGAGTATCACCTTGCTGTTTCATTGTACATGGACTATATTGGTTAGCAATTGGGTACTTGCTATATGGAATGGTAACTTAAGCTCCACGTTGCCATAGTCTTTAAAGTCGAGACTTTAGACCACAATTTTGCAGCTGATATTCAGCTCCAAGATGATGATCAACATAATTGGATACAAACCCTTATCTATATTGCCTAAATTACACAATTGTTAAGGGTAGGGCCCTTAGCAGTTGCAGTTTCTTGGTATATATGTGCACTTGGGTGAGTGTGGAAACCCCTTAAATGTAAAAAGCCAAAGTCTTGTCAATGGGATTGTGTTTAATAATGAGACTGGTTATCCTAAAGTCTAAAGAAAAGAAGCAGCTGCCCCTTCCCAGTTTGCACTGAGGCTATAGTGTGGAGAAGAGGGTGTGGCCCCTTTCCTTATGCTACTACTACTAATTTTGTTTGAAAATTCTCAAATAGTAAGTCTTCTTTTGTAAAATGACATGGTCTTGCAGCCAGAGTAAGATCACAGTCTTAAGCTTTAGTCTTTACAAGAACAAGATTTTCTGGTTCAAATCTCTATTTTTACAGGGTGAAGATTTGTGAGAATACATTCCAAAGACAGTATATGTTTAAGGCATGATGGAGCTTGTCAGTCATGCCTGAGTGGAATTCATTTTTTTTGTGAGATTGGCTTCCATTGCAAAGATCTGGATGTTTTACTTGAAAATTGTTCTAATTTTAGAATATGAAACAATAATACGTTCGGTACATTCCCCACTTTGAACACATGCACACATTGCAGTATATTTAAAAACAGCTATTCTGCCAGCTATATTGGTGGAATTCCATCCCCTAATTCTGCTACTGATATACTCCTCCAGTGGCAGAACTGTTTCCATTGTCAAAAATGTACATTGTTGTTGTTGTTGTTGCTGTTATTTTTACCCCACTTTATCTCTCTAAAAAGAAACCTAAACCATCATGGCACATAGGACTTGGATGGTAAGGGGACAAACTCACTTATAACATCTTCAGACCATAATCATTTCCCAGCTGAGAGTGAAATTTTGCATCACCCATCTTGGGACTTTATCGCATGGAGGTGGTGAACCTATCAAACAACATTTATTTTACTTTGCAGTTGTGAAAAGAAAAAACAAAGGGTGCGGGGAAGCAGCAAGTGGAAGGGCAGAGTTAAGCCAATGCCAGCAGCTGTGCAATGTCACCCTTCAAAATGATGGTTAGTAGCCGCTGTCCTGCATTGCAGGAATGACATGAGATGGGAGTTTGTATGCAGTACCTTTTGCTTCTATGGTTTGCATTGATACTTTAAAGATAAAATATACAAAAACTAATATATATCGCTAAAGCAAACCTTGATTTTGCCATTTTATATAAAGGTCATAATTTTACTATGTCTGTGTATATATCATAAAATGTTAGCATCCACAGATTTTGGTATCCCTGGAGGGGGAGTGTCTTGTAATCAAACCTCATTGGGTATTTTAATATAATAGTGTGTGTGTGCACACACACAGATTAATACCTTGGCCAATGAAAAATGTAGGGATAATCAATTGGTCTTGGACTGATATTCATCATTGTAGGCTATCACTTGTGGCTGAGTATGACTGCCTTCCAAGTGTAGAGTCTTGGTGATGGGTCCGTAGGTGACTGTAGAGACCTATTCTTGATCCACATGTGCTTTCACAGTGAGGACATTGATTTCCAGATGGAAGGCAGTTCCAGCAAGGGTTAGCTTGACACATCTTCCTTTTGATATGTTTTCCCCTTTCTCTCCATTCGTGCCACTTCGAATTCGACAGCACTGTTGGTAACAGCTGAACTGCAGTTAGAATGCTCGAGTGCCAGAGCTACCCAGTTCTCAGTGTCTATGCCACCGTTTTTAAGTTTATTTTTAAGTCCATCTTTAAATCTCTTTTCCTGTCCGCCAACATTCTGTTTTCTGTTCTTGAGTTGGGAGTGTAGTAACTGCTTTGGGAGATGGTGATCAGGCATTCGGACAACGTGGCCAGTCCAGTGAAATTGATGGTGGAGGGTCATCTCTTCAATGCTGGTTGTCTTTGCTTCTTCCAGAACACTGACATTTGTCTGCCTGTCTTCCCTAAAGATTTGCAGGATTTTTCAAAGGCAATGCTGATTGAATAATTCCAGAAGTTGAGTGTGATGTCTGTCCACGTTTCACAGGCGTATAACAGGTTTGGGAGGGCAATAGTTTTATAAACAAACATCTTGATATCCCTACAAATGTCCCAATCCTCAAACACTCTCTGTTTCATTCTAAAAATGCTGCACTTGCAGAGCTCAGATGATGTTGTAGTTCAATGTTGATGTGGACTTTTCTGGAGAGGTGGCTGCCAAGATAACAGAAATGGTCAACATTTTCTAATGTTACACGATTAAGCTGTATTTTTGGCATTGCAGAAGGATTGGATGGTGCCTGCTGAAAGAACACTGATATTATAGAACTAATGAAACTCATTTAATTAAGTGGCTAGCAGTAGAGTAGCATATTAACTTAATGCTGAAAATATTATAATGGTGAATCTAGGTAGGGTTTCCACCACAGCATAAATTAGTAGCAAAAAAGCAGACTATTCATATTTCTCAAATACATGTATAAATAGCTCTTCTCCGTTTGCTTCCATCTCTTGGAAGAGCTGTTCCCTGTTTGCTTCCATCTCTTGGAAGAAGCACCCAAAGGAAGGCCTCTGGTTCTGAGAAGATGGGAGAGTTTTCAGCACAGTTCAACAACAGAACTGTGGTTTCTCCTGACTTTGAATACTGCTTTATGTGCTTTTTCCTTTTTTGGTTGCAAGTTTTAGAAGCAAACACATAGACCTTTCCTTCAATTCGACTGGCAGATCAATATTTATAGAGTGGTTCATTCCTAAAACAGTTTTTTAAAAATATGTGCTTTACAGTATGAAAAATCCTTGTTGTCAGGATATAAACACAGCTTTACAGGGAGTAAGGTATAGAAAACGGAACCCCCTCAAAGATTAACTAAAGCTGTATTTATTGAGGCGGAATTATCTGTTACTTTACTTTTATCTCTAGGAAGGCTACAGTACAAGTTACAGAGCAGCCAATACAGCTACATTTCCTAGTCATCTCCTGCTCCTACAGTTCCCAGATTAAGTAAGTGGTGGCTTGGTTTCAACGATTGCTTATCTAGTAGGGACAGTCCTTGCACTCCATGCACTCTGCCCTTTGAGCAGATTCTGTTGCAATACTATGTTTAAACTCGTGAGAATAGAATGGAAATTACCTCAGCCAAACACCTATCTCAATTACATTCAGACAACCTCACTGAACTCCAAGGGGCTCAAGTCGAATCCTCACCCCTATTCCCCCCCCCCCCCCCCCCACTGGCTGTTGTTCATCACTGTTAAATGTTTCCTGCACAATTCTTTTGGAGAATTGATTCTTGGGTCAGAGAAAATATATTGTGATCTACCTGGAATCTTCCTTTGTCTTCAATTTAGTCACCTTTTCACCACCTCTTCACCACCGCTTCACCACCTGTAGGGTGGTTTACTATAAGTTTCTTGCATGAGTTTCTCTAGAACACGCTCCAGAGTTGTTAATTTATAACTCTTACAATGCCATAGTCAGTTATCTCTAAATAATTAGAGTTGTAGTCAAGCACTGGAGGGCATTAGGTTGAGGAAGGCTGCTCTACAAATATATAGAAAGCAAAAACCTTAAGGTTCTAGGTAGTTCATGAGAGCTTGGATCAGGGATTATTATTTTAGATATGGATTCTTCCACACATCCTGGAGAGGGACTTAGCTCTTGTTTTTTTCTCCTCCCCAGGATATCAATTATTTCCCATCCCACCACAAAGTGGAATAGATTTCTCATGCCAGGTTAGTTTTATTTTTTTAACAGGTTACAGGTTAGTTTTATTTTTTTTAACAAAACATATGCGAACTCTACATGGCAGTTTAAAGATACTCAGCTTGAGGAGAGGTATTTTTCACATCATTGCAGTAAGTGGACCCTGGACTCTTTGAATATCAAACTGATCTTCTGCCATAGAGCTCCTAGATTTCTGATATTGTTCTACAAAAGGCTATCAAGATAAGAAACCTTGGCCACCAACATGACTGGCTTTAAACGAACATTAAACAAATTAATTAAGGATAAAGCTCTTGGTACAAAGTTATTTTAATTGCTGTATCACATTCACTATGAGATACAGTATGTTTCTGTACCACAAATGATACCATATTCATGTATTGATTACAAATGTCCCATAAGTATGTGGCTGGCAACTATGTGAATAAAATCCTATAAAAATTAGGTCATTTATTTAGGACTTCTTGTGCTCTCATAAGCCAAGTACTATCCATGTGGTGTTGAGGGACACAAACCTTAAGAACAGTCAGATTTCTCAGAAATTATACCCACACATTGAACAGAATATTATGTTTGGAAATGTATAAACTGCATGGGGGAAAGTATGTCTTTAAAAAAATCACTTGCTAGCTATCTGAAATCTGGAGACTAAAACTGTACAGTTTCCAAAACCAGTTAGCTGATTATTGTGAGAATGGGGATTCCTGGATCAGGTAGCACTTCCTTTCTCTACTGTTCCATGTACTATAAAAGCTCTTTGTTTGACTGAAAGTGAAACTAGATATTGATGAAATAAACCCAACAAAAGCTACAAAGAGAACAAAAAGCCAGCAGCTCCAGAACAGCACATTCCTAATTGCTTTGGCCTGATTACTGAACCTGGTGGTTGTCGTCATATTCTCCAACTGCCCTGATTTTGGCAATAACAACAACAACAATAATCTTTTATTATATCCCACCACTATCTCCCATAGAGACTTGGGGCAGCTTACAAATAGCACACAATGGTGCCCCATAACATGTAAAATACATTATATCAACATTAAAACCAATAACACATTTAAAACCAGACATATAAAATTAGAAAAAGCCATAGAGTCAAAATATGGCAAAGTATAAGTTAAAAATCCATTTAGTTTAGCCTTCCCTGGCTAAGGATAGTAGGCTGGCTGCTATCTTAAATGTTATCAAAGGCCTGTTGAAAGAGCCAAGTTTTTAGCTCTTTCTTTCACCACCAAGAAGGCACCCTCTCTCGTCCCCACCAACCACAATTGAGACGGAGGCAGGACCGAGAGGAATGCCTCCTCAGCAGATCTTAGAGCCTGCGCTGGTTCATAGGGGGAAATGCGATCACAAAGATAGGGTGGACCTGAACCATGTAGAGCTTTTTAGGTAAAAACCTGCACTTTGAATACTCTGGTTTCTCTTCAGATCGTATAAATCTTTCGCACTTTGAATTAAGTCCAGAAACTTATCGGCAGTCAGTGGAGCTGCTACAGTAGGGATGTTGTGTGCTGCGTATAGCTAGCCCCAGTTAGTAATCTGGCTACCAATCTTTGCACCAATTGCAATTTCAGAGCTGTCTCTAAAGGCTTTGCAATAATCCATTGTAGATGTAACTAAGGCATGGACCACTGTGGCCAGATCAGGCTTTTTGGGGTACGGTCACAGCTGGTGCACAGGTTTTAACTGTGTGACAGCCCTCCCGACCACCATTGACACTTAAGCATCAAGTGTCAGCATTGAGTTCATGAGGACCCCAGGACTGCGGGTCCCTGTCCTCAGGGGGAGTCTAACCCCGTCAAGCACAGGTTGCCACTCTATACCCCAACCAGCCCCGTGACTGACCAGGAGGGCCTCTGTCTTGTCAGGTTTTAGTCTCAACTTATTATCCCTTATCAAGTCCATTACAGCTGTCATACACTGGTCCAGGATCCAGGGAGCTTCCTTGGAATTTGGTGGAAAGAAGTATTACAGTTGTATGTCATCTGCGTAGAGATGGCACCCATCTCCAAAACTTCAAATGCAAGATACTTCACTTCGGCAGAAAAAATGGGAATCAAAGATACAGAATGGGGGACGCCTGGCTTGACAGCAGTGTGTGCGAAAAAGACCTTGGAGTCCTCGTGGACAACAAGTTAAACATGAGCCAACAATGTGATACGGCAGCTAAAAAAGCCAACGGGATTCTGGCCTGCATCAATAGGGGTATAGCGTCTAGATCCAGGGAAGTCATGCTCCCCCTCTATTCTGCCTTGGTCAGACCACACCTGGAATACTGTGTCCAATTTTGGGCACCACAGTTGAAGGGAGATGTTGACAAGCTGGAAAGTGTCCAAAGGAGGGCAACTAAAATGATCAAAGGTCTGGAGAACAAGCCCTATGAGGAGCGGCTTAAAGAGCTGGACATGTTTAGCCTGCAGAAGAGAAGGCTGAGAGGAGACATGATAGCCATGTACAAATACGTGAAGGGAAGTCATAGGGAGGAGGGAGCAAGCTTGTTTTCTGCTGCCCTGCAGACTAGGACACGGAACAATGGCTTCAAACTACAGGAAAGAAAATTCCACTTGAACATCAGGAAGAACTTCCTCACTGTGAGAGCTGTTCGACAGTGGAACTCTCTCCCCCGGGCCGTGGTGGAGGCTCCTTCTTTGGAAGCTTTTAAGCAGAGGCTGGATGGCCATCTGTCGGGGGTGCTTTGAATGCGATTTCCTGCTTCTTAGCAGGGGGTTGGACTGGATGGCTCATGAGGTCTCTTCCAGCTCTACTATTCTATGATTCTATGATTCACCCAGCAGTTTCATGTAGATATTGAAAAGCATGGGGATAGAATATATCCTTGTGGGACCCCACAGGTCAATGGTCAAGGTCCCCTAGCATGACCATCTGGGAACGGTCCTCCAAGAAGAAACAGCCACTGCAAAGCAGTGCCCCAAGACCCATTCCAGAGAGCCAACCGAGAAGGATACCATGGTCAATGGTATCAAAAGCTGCTGAGATGTCCAAGAGTACCATCAAATCCTCTGCTATCTTACTTTTTCAGCACCTTTTAAAATGTTCTGGTTTCTCTCTTATTCTCCCACTTACCCTCTTTCTCCTTTGCTTACTTCAGTTTCTTACTTACTGAGTTCAAAAGGCAAAAGTAGAAGACTGTAAAGGGCCTTTCCTAGTAGGTTCAAGCAAAACTCCAACTACTGCAGTCTCTCTTAACTTGTCTTTTCTTCCCCAGAAATAACTTTTGCCATTTTGACCACACTTCCGTGTTAGCTGGATACATATTTCCCAATATAACCCTGCTGGATTTTTAAGTCTTTCAATTGGTTCTGTTGTATGCTTCTACTAGAAGTTACCAAATAATTGCCCTGGAGAACATAGTGAATATAGGAACCTAGGTTCCCCAGGACATCTCTAGGCAACTTCCTGTGGAAATTGTTCATTTTAATAGGGTTTGCTGTTACCCATAGTTTCCTGTTTCTACTTTATGTTAGGATTGTATCCCTCATAGATGTGGCATCGTATTGTATTTGCAACTTGATGATGGATTTTTCCTGATGTCTTGGTTCCATTAAACTTCAGATTTTATATGTTGTGGGCATGTTCTGGTTACGAGATCAGGATGCATGGTAGGCTCTATTATGAAAATTTAGCTTTAATAGAATGAAGAACTAATATGAAGAACTTTCTGAGAGAAATAATTAAATTAATATGAAGGAGTTGCAGCAGGAGAATATTGATAAGGAAACAATACTGGAGCTATTGTAATCCAATTGCAATCCAAGAACAAGGCCATGGTAGTACTATTGGTAATGGTCATAATGCTAATAAAATAGTACAATTGAGGATGTGAGAACTGCAGACTAACAATTGTGCCAAGAATTCAAAGGCCACCAAAATATGGTCTATATTTTGTTGCTTTTGGACTGCCTACTCTGAGGTATGCTGTTGTTTGTTATCATTTTATGATACAGACGCACATTTTTCTAAATCAGGAACATTGAATAGATATGTAATTTTCCGATTTGGAAGAAAAACACTAGCTGATAAATGTAAGTGAATGTTGAGAGCACTTAGACAGCTGAAATGCCTCTCTCTATTATTTCCTGCAGTGGAAAAATAGCTTTTCCAGTAATTGAAATGTGGGGTCTTTTTGCAGGAAAAAAATTAAAAAGAACTCTGCCAGTTGTAAGAAAAATGTTTTTCACATTTAACTTTTTTACTCTCCTTGCAAACTTATGTACAAGTCTGGATTCAAAGACTGTTTGGTAGTTCCTGGTGGACAAAATATACCCTGACTCCCAAGATGTCAGAGTATCCTGTTTCAGATGTTACACTAACCTCTGCATTAACAGTTTTCCTCTTTTCATCTCCAACTTATCACAGAGGCAACCCATGAAAAACCAGTTGTAATTTGTTTTTAGAAATGGTCTTGCTTCAGGTCTTTTGGATCAAAAAGTAGGCATCACTGTATTACTTTTAAGACTTTATTATGTGAGTCATTTTGCTAAAATGGAGACATTGTGTTCTGCGCTCTTATATAGCTTGGTTACATTACAAATCAAGCAGGGCAAGCTTGACGACAATGATAAAGATGATGAACATTTTATACCTATGTGTATTTGTAAATCCAGATTTAATAGGTCATCTTGTGTAAGAAGTATGCTATTTTTAAGACCTGCTTTCTGGGTTATTTTGCTCTTTCTCTGCCAAGTGTGGGAGAGGTAAAACAGAGTGCACCGTGTTCAGACTGGGCATTTGCCAAGCCACTGGTCTTCAAGAGCAAGTCACGTGGGCTTTTTCTTAATAGAGTAACAAAATGTTGCCAAAGATATTTCTAGTTTTCCTTTTTTCTGATATATGAAAAGCCATGTTTCCTTTTTCCTATTGTAAGCAAAATCTGGATCCCATGCAGAGCTGGATTATGTTCCAGATCCAGTTGCTTGTTATCTCTAGTCTGAGGGATTCTGAGACTCTGGAGAACTGAAGTAGGGTTGTCAGAGTGAAAACTGGACAGGGTTGCTGTACAATTAATGTTTGTATAGTGGAATAAATTTCAGCAGATATTGCCTGTCATGCAACCAGATGACAAGCAACACCTGCTGAAACTCCCTCTTCTATACAGCCATTAAAATAACAGTTCCCCTTCCAGTTTTCAAACTTTAGATATCGGAAAATAAAACCAGTGTATAGAAAATACCAATTCAAACTATTAATTCTGATGCTATGGCTCTCAGAATCCAGGAACTAGTATGCTCAGTAGCCATTCTGTTTTGGGGTTTCTGGAAATAGCCATTCAAAAAACTAATTTTGTCAGGGCCTTGAATAGATGTTCTAATGATCAGACTAAACCTTGTGTAGTCACTTGAAACAGAATTGTGGGAGAATGAGTAAATATAATATATGTTCATAATGTATATATATTTTAGTGTCTAGCTCATCTTGGTGCATTGGTGGGCATCTTGGTGGGCATTGCTGGCTGTAGGCCCGGGCCCATTCCTTCCTGCGTTGCCATTGTTTGGGGGAGGGGTCCTTATTTTTCTTTAAACATTTGAAAAAATACAGAAGAAGGAGAAGTAAAGTAACACAACATTTAATTTTTGATTCAAAAGGTCAGGTTGTCCCCCGCTTCCCCGGTGCTGTTTTTCACCATTGCACATGCATGTCCGCCATTAACAAATTTATTACGAATAATCCGAATTTTTGGGAATGACTTTAGAAACAAAGCACCAGTGCCCCTACTTTGGAAGCGAGTATTGAGTCATTTTTTTCATGGTCAAATAATAAATTTCATTGCCTTATAATGGTGATTTTTGTTACCCAGGATTCCATGGGTGACAAAATACATGGATAGTCAAGTCCATTTACATACTGCTGTTGCTGTTTATTCATTCATTGTTTCCGACTCTTCGTGACCTCATGGACCAGTCCACACCAGAGCTTCCTGTCGGCTGTCGCTGCTCCCAGTTCCTTCAAGGTTAAGCCAGTCACTTCAAGGATACCATCCATCTTGCCCTTGGTTGGCTTCTTTTCCTTTTTTCTTCCATTTTCCCCAGCATCATGATCTTTTCCAAGCTTTCCTGTCTTCTCATGATGTGGCCAAAATACTTCATCTTTGCCTCTAATATCCTTCCTTCCAGTAGTAAAATGACGTTCTTTCTACAAAATGGCATAAGCAAGACTTGTCTTTAGGAATTAAAAAAATGTTTTCAAGCTATGAATGGTTAATTCCGTGGATGCAGAGGGTTGACTATTTTTTCTAATAAGGTTAGATTAGTTTCAGGATTTCCATCACCAACAATGAATGTAATGGGTAAGTCAACTTTTGAACATTACAGTTTCAAATGTACTGATTCCTGCTCTGATTATTTTAATTTAGCAGAATTTCAAGGCAAATGCTTTCTTCTCTTTTAGGATTGTGTTTAATAGCAAAAGGAACATTCATGATAATGTTTGGAAAGTGGGACACATGGTATGCAAGTGATTATGCTGGAAGACTTTGACAGTGAGCTTTAAATTTAACACAGTGCAGCGAGTCAGTTTGCAGTGCCAAACTGTTGTGTGTGAACAGGTGTTAACAACTCTGTTCTTCTTAAGAAAGACAGAAAAAGTTCAAGTGGATAGGGAACGTTCACTTCTAAAACTTCAAGAACTATTGACTAACAGAGCTGGGCTTCAAAACCCTTGGCAGTTTTCTAGACTTTAGAGTGTAATCATTTTTAACGTGACTTTTATCACACAGTACTGTGAACATTAAATCAGGGAAATTTATCACAAGTCTTTTCTTAAAAACTAAAAAGGTAAATATACTACTGTTTTGACATGCTCAGAATAACATATGGCCTTGTAACTGTCATACAAAAAACAGAGCTTGAAACTTATCTACGGTGGAAAGATGTTCCTGGTAACAGTGATGGGAAAAGCAGGAAGTTAACATGATAATTAAACATACAACTCACTGGAATATAAATACGGTAAATTCAGATATGGAAGCTAGAAATAGTTTCACAGTCTTAGCTGTGCTAAAACACTTGCATATAACACAAATGCACTGTGTTTTCTGAATGTTTAAAATAGGAATGGAAAACTGAAAATCTTAAGGGTGTACACAGGGTGTACATTAATCATTTCAGATGAGAGTTCATACATTTTTAGACAGCTTGGGGATTAGGACACTTTTTTATCATGTCAAAGGTGACTTTATAGCATACTGCAAGTTGTTTCTGGTGTGAGAGAATTGGCCATCTACAGAGACACTGCCCAGGGGACCATCTGGATGTGTTAGCTGGGAGGCTTCTCTCATGTCCCCCGCAAGCTAGAGCTGACAGACAGGAGATCACCCTGTCTCAGAGATTTGAACCAGCAACCTTCAGGTCAGTAGCTCAGCCAGCAGAAGGGTTTAACCCTTGTCCCACGTTGGGACACTGAAAGGATAGCTACTTTTAAATGCACTGGATCCTGTCTGATCAGCTGTGATTATTAATTGCTTGAAAGCAATGAATATAATGTGATACAGACTAGATTTCAGAGAAAGGAACTGGCAAAAGAACTTTGAATATTCCTTGCCTAAGAAAATTCTGTGAAATTCATGCGTCACCATAAATTGAAGAGACATACACACACAGCTATGATTAGCCAATTGTTAATAGTCCACCTTTTTTTTTTTGGAAAGACAGTATTTATGAATTTGAGGACCTTATCAGACAAAGGGAGATGAGCATCTTCTCCCCGCTTCTCTCCACTGCAGGAACAGAGTCCCTCGGAGTCCATCACATGATGCAAGGCTACTTCCGGCAGGACTCCATGGGGCTCTGGGCTGGCAGTGTTGCATCAGCAGAACCCAGAGGAGTCAGGTGTACACCCTACTCTTCATTGAAGAAGGCAAGAGGAGCTGAAGAGGATGTAGAGATAGATGGGAAAACTATGTGCTCACACAATTTTATGGAAGTCAGTAAAATAAATGGGCTAAAATTAAGTGTCTGTTTGTGAACTCAACTCTTCTAATAGGGAGTGTGCCCTGACATGGGTGCAATAATCTGGGAAGCAACCTGGCACTCAGAAAGGGGAGGATAATTCCCCTTTATGTGGAATTGCAGAGTCCTGTGGGAAGTTTATGATCCTTCTACCCACAATTTGGATTATCCTAACACAGATCAAGCCAATGTGGGGATAGCCGATAAGTTAATGGTCCGGTGTAGAGCTGCCTCTAAGGCAGAGCAGCAAATGATGGTTTTTCAGAGCTTGGAAAAATTACCTTGTTTGGAACACAACTTCAGGAATCTCTCAGTGAGTACGGATTCTCTAATCCATCTTATCCCACCTTTGTGCATCCCTCCTGCTCCTACTCAAGTTACTTTGTATTGAAAACCAAGCTAATTATTTTGAAACACGAGACAGAAGATCCACAATTTTACTCTTACTCTTCCTGCTAGTCCAAATACAATCATAATATGTTACATAACTACTACTTTACTGTCTTGTTATGTTGCTCAAATTTTGCTGCCCAGTGCAGCTAACTCAGTCTGCTAAGGGTAGGGCCAGCTCTGTTGTTGGACATCATTTAAATACAGAAGCTTCAAGATCATTTTCTGGCAAAAAGATTCCGGACAAACCTGTGACTTTTCTGCTGCTATTATTATTTAACTTTATTGGTACCACTCTTTCCCTCCTCCAAATTGGGATGGCTTGCAATTTAAAACAAGTATAATACAGTAGAGTTTCATTTATCCAACCTCCGCTTATCCAACGTTCTGTATTATCCAATGCAGTCTGCCTTTTAGTAGTCCATGTTTTTGTAGCCAATGTTTTCAATACATTGCAACATTTTGGTGATAATGTTCAATACACGGTAACGTTATGTAGTAATTACTGTAATTATTACATAACGTTACCGTGTATTTAACTGCTTTTTCTGTCAATTTGTTATCAAACATGATGTTTTGGTGCTTAATTTGTAAAATCATAACATAATTTGACATTTAATAGGATTTTCCTTAATCCCTCCTTATTATTCAACATTTTCACATATCCAACGTTCTGCTGGCCCGTTTCTGTTGGATAAGCGAGACTCCACTGTATAGCAAAAAAACTACACAAGTACATACATGAAATATAATTAAATTACAGGCAGTCCTTGAGTTACAAATAAACTTACAGAACCTCTCTTGTTCAGAACTTGGGGACTGCCTGTATTCGCAATATTGAGACAGTATAAATCATGCACCTAAAAGCAATTAAAAGCAGTTCAATAAAATAATACAGCATCCCCAAAAGCATTTTTCTTAATAGCTTCAATTCTAAAAGTCTCTTGAAATAAAACATCTTTGCCTGCCTATGACAGAAGGACAGCCAGGAGGGGGGCATTTTACTCTCCCTGGGATGGGAGTTCCTGAGCCAAAGGATAGCTACCATGTCAGAACAAACCATGCAGAAGGATGAATGGTTTGCCTCAATAGAAAGCAGCTTCTTGTATTCAAAATGGAGAAGGACCGAGCTCATGTTCAACCCCTTTGAAAGCAAATGCCATCCATTACCCAGTCAGCAAATAGCTAATCCCAACACCGCTTAGCAGATTCACTATCATCTATCCTGAAACTGGAGAAGGCGAGGAAGAAAATTGATTAGAGCAGTGCTTTTGGAACCTGACCTATAGACGAGATAAAAATAGTTGCATGTTGTAGAATTGTAACTGTAAGACAACTGGATGTTTCTTGGGAGGAGGAAGGCAGAATGAATCAAAAGCCTTTTTCTAACCTGTCAGTATAACTCATAAATAATTGTACAGATCTTTTTTAAGAAAGGCAATATTTCATGGCTGGAATCCTAGGGACATGTGATCGCACTGCAAAATATGTAAGAGAAGTGGGAACAAAAGAGAGGGTTAAGAGGTGATATGATAGCCATGTTTAAATGTTTGAAAGGATGTCATTGAAGATGGAGCAAGCTTGTTTTCTACTGCTCCAGAGATCTGGACATGAAGCAATGGATTCAAGGTACAGGAAAAGAATTCCACCTAAACATTACGAAAAAGTTCCTAATAGTAAAAGCTGTTCGGCAATGGAATATGTTGCCTTGAAGCATGGTGGAACCTCCTTTTCTTAAACAGGGGCTGGATGGTCATTTTGTCAGAGTGCTTCTTGCATGGCAGAAAGGGGTCGGACTGGATGGCCCTTGTGGTCTCTTTCAACTCTAAAGGTAAAGGTAAAGGTTTCCCCTGACGTTAAGTCCAGTCGTGACCGACTTTGGGGGTTGGTGCTCATCTCAATTTCTTAGCCGAAGAGCCAACGTTGTCCATAGACATCTCCAAGGTCATGTGGCTGGCATGACTGCATGGAGCGCCGTTACCTTCCCGGCGGAGCGGTACCTATTGATCTACTCACATTGGCATGTTTTCGAACTGCTAGGTTGGCAGGAGCTGGAGCTAACAGCAGCCGCTCTCGCCGCTCCCAGGGTTTGAACCTGGGACCTTTTGGTCTCCAGCTCAGTGCTTTAATGCACTTCGCCACTGGGGCTCCAAGGTCATGTGGCCGGCATGACTGCATGGAGCGCCAGATTTTAGATCACCATAATTTCTAGAGAAAAGAGACATATATTTGGCAGGGGGAAAAGGGATTTTCAAAATGTCTTCCTTCATGGCAGTGTTCAAAAAATAGTGCTATAGTATTGCCTGCCCATTAAAATGTCAAGGCACTGACAAATAATTGAAATCCTACATGTGATGCTTTCACACCTTGGGGGTTACTGCATTAGTATTTGTATATCTTCCAAGTGTCTTGATTTGGCAGGGTTTGTCCCATTTAATCCATTGTCATCCCATTTTTCAGCCCATTTAATAGGAGCCCCCAGATGGCGTAGTGGACTAAGTGACTTGAAGGTTAGATTGCTGACCTGAAAGCTGCCAGGTTCGAATCCCACCTGGGGAGAGTGTGGATGAGCTCCCTCTATCAGCTCCAGCTCCATGCGGGGACATGAGAGAAGCCTCCCACAAGGATGGTAAAAACATCAAAAACATCCGGGCGTCCCCTGGGCAACATCCTTGCAGACGGCTAATTCTCTCACTCCAGAAGCAACTCCAGTTGCTCCTGACACGAAAAAAAGCCCATTTTAAAGTGTCTCCCCCATTTTCCCCCTTTGTTTGGGCTTATTTAAATTACTACATATTGAATTCAAGGTGGAAAAGTAGTTTTCACCCAGGGAAAGAGTATGCAGAGGAGGAGGAGAGATAGTAGGTGTAATCTTGCACTTTCCATTTGATTCAGGCAAAAGCAAACTGTTGCAGCTTGTCCTAACCTTACTACTCCTTCTCATTAATAATGTTTGCCATCTTGACCAGACTCTAATGTTACTTGGCCATACATGATCCGGTTTTCAGCTGTGAAATGTTGGAGAGTACATACTAGTGTCTATTTCATATCATTTTCTAAATTGCTAAAATGAAATAATAACTTTCATGTTATCTGTGTGCTCAGCAGCCTTGCTGTCAATGATGTTTTTATATCTGTAAATGAGCTTTGTAGTTTCAGTAGAATATATTTTATGCATTAGTTCTTTGATGTTAGCAATATTTATAGTAATAGATAGGAAAAAAATAGGTTAGTGGAACACCTCACTAAACAGAAATGAGAAACACATGCCATTCCTCTCCAGACAAATTTTGATGACACTTTCTTTTCTATGTTGTTTTAGACATGGAGTTATGCCTAAATAATGGAATCCTATGTTAACACAAACTTCCTCACTCAGGAACAACAAGCAAGTACGTATTGAAATTTGTAATGCCCCACCAGCCTCCTAGAATGGGCATGTGTGTCTATGTGCTTCCAAGTTGCCTGTTAACTTATGGCAACCCCATTAATTTCATAGAGTTTTCTTAGGTACAGATGCTGAGAGGTGGTTTTGCCAGTTACTTCTTCTGAAACATAGCTTATAGCACCAGGTATTAATTGATGGTCCCCCATCCAAGTATGGTGTTGAAAAAAAATCCCTTTCTGTTGTTTCACTCTTATGACCTTATCAGACAAGAAGGGGGAAAGAAGGGGAAAGCGAAGGGAAGCGTCCTTCATTCCCTACCGCCTTTCCATTGTCTTCTGAAATGGTCTCCCATCCCTCATGGTTTCCCATCTTTTCCCTGCTTCCTCTTTGTATTCCTCAATGAGGTGTTACCTGACTCCTCCAAAGCCATTCTGGACTCTATTTCTGCACATTGTCGCTAACATGCAGAAACGAGGAGAAGACACAGACTTCTCTGCATCTGATCCTTAAACACATTTATGTGTGTCTAAGCCACAGAAAACTCAATAGGATTTATTTCTAGGTAGTTCAATAGCATTGCACTGAATATTGGTGAAATGTTATGATACTGTTGAAAGCAAGGGCCATGAAATTTTGATAAGCAGAAAACAGAATTTTTGAAAACCTAGTTTTTAATTCACGGCAGCAAACTCCCCCCCCCCCCTGCTTTCCCTTTCCCTTAGTTTGCCCATTCCCTTGTTAGCTGCCTTGAATCCCAATAGGGAGAGAATCAAAGTAAGATTCATATGTTTGAAAAATATCTGTTCTTTGATCAAACATCTGTTGTGAGATGGGGTGTTATTTTCTATCTCAGCTCAGAAAACAACGTGGGCTAAGTTGGACAAGCCTTTTCTGCAGGAGAGAAGTGTGATGCAGTCCAATGTCCTGTAACCCTTCAATAGGATGAGAAACCTGAGATCCTCCAGATACTGTATATACTCAAGCATAAGCCAAGTTTCTTAGCCCTTTTTTAGGACTGAAAAAGCCCCCCTTGGCTTATACTCGAGTGGGGGTTCGGGTCGGTTTATACTCGAGTATATAGGTAATCAGAGTTGGACAGTCTTATCTTATTAGGTAAAGGTAAAGGTTTTAAGGTTTTAAGTCTAGTTGTGTCTGACTCTGGGGGTTGGTGCTATCTCAATTTCTAAGCCGAAGAACCAGCGTTGTCTGTAGATGCTTCCAAGGTCATGTGGCTGGTATGACTGCACGGAGCACCATTATTTATTATTTATTTATTTACAGTATTTATATTCTGCCCTTCTCACCCCGAAGGGGACTCAGGGCGGATCACATTATACACACATAGGGCAAACATTCAATGCCCATAAACACATCAACAGAGACCGAGACAGACAGACGCAGAGGCAATTTAACCTTCTCCTGAGGGGATGTTCGAGCAAGAAGAATGAAGACTTAACACAGGACATAAGTCAAGACATGTTGGAGTTCAACCTTCCCCATGTGTTGGTCTATGCATCCCATCAACCCCAGCCAGTATAATCTGTGATTCTGGGAATTGTAGTCTGCTACATCTGAATGGCAATTGTTTGGAGAAAGGTTCTGATAAAACAGCTGTCTCTACTTTGCATGCATGGAGTGAATCAATTGTACAGTCAGTTTCAGGATGACTTGGAGGTTACCTGTTTATCCTTTTCTTGTGTGTGGCATTATTTGCTCAACAGAGCGTTGGAAACTTGGCAACAGATTTGCAGAACTATTGCTAAAACTGTTCAGTTTGAAAATTATAGCAGGTGGTTGTAGGGTGGGGACTGAAATTACAGTTCATCCTCAGGCACACTTATAAACTGCCAATACAGTTCTGAATGTACCTTGACTAATCATTTCCTTTTTTTAAGCTGACAAGATCATCAGTTGATAACTCCTGTAAGCTTCAGGCAAGAAACAACTTTATCCCAGGATTATTGGCTAAACACAAGAGGCTCAAAATGGATATTAGTATTGCATTATTAATAAATAAAATAAAAGTGTGTCCCTAAGCATTCTGCATGTCATAGATTTCTTTTGTTGCTCCTGCGATGTATTCTGTATACAGATTAAATAGGTAAAGCAGATGGATTCCCTCATCCTGATGCAATCAACATCCATATTAGAACTTGGAAAAGTTTTTTTTAAGTTAACAATTCTCAGGTTTAAATCTAATTGCTAATCTCATATACAGAAGAGCCACCGAATGAGTGACACTTACAAAAATGTTGAATTGCCATTCAAGAATTGATCCATTGCATCTACTCTAGTTGGTACTGGAAAATGGAGTAGTTAAAATGTTGAGGGGAATTTCTTTGAGTTGCCCAAAAAGTAACTTTTTAAAACTCTTGAGCCTTAGATTCCTTACCAAATGTTTGTGTAAGTAAGTAGATTACAACTTCTTCCCCCAATTCCTTCCAGAAACCATTTCTTAGGGACCCCACCCAATCTCATCTTACTCTGTTTTGTTAAGATGAGTCTGAGCTAACATCCATTAAGGTAAATAGAAATTAACTTTGCTGGTAAAAACAATTTTGGAATCTCTGTAGCTACCTGAGACTTACGGGTCACTGTCATAATCTAGAGACTCTTCACAAATATATTGCTTAACAGACTCTCAAGGACTTTGCCATGTTGTGTTTGAAAACAATATTTGAGTCCAACATGTTGCATCAGTTCCTAAGTCTAACTTGGTCTCCTTATTTGGGAAACTTAAATTTGTCCTCCAGACACTGTTAACACTGTATACTTAGGCATTAAATGTAGCACTTTTTGACCCTTTGCAAAATTTTATTTAAATTTTAAAAGATTAGAAGTCCAAAGACTCACAACATTTAGGTTGCTGTGCTAATAGCAGCCTATCTTTCCTTCCGTCATTCTTTCTTGCTTTGAGGAACTGCATTTATCTGTCAGAACAAGAGAGGTTTCCAGAATAATTGTGGTTTCATGATATTGCTTTGGTAGATACCTGAATCATCAGAAGATGCCCTCCCCACCAGTTATTTTTGATGAGTGGTGCCAGTTTGTGACATTTGGTCAGCTGTGGAGCTCCTTAGATATAGGCTATGTTGTTCATCTTTTCTTTGCTTTTGGCTTGTGCAGTGTGCTTGAAAGGGCAATGACATAGCGATGATGGGTGGAAACATGACAAGTTGTGTGGAAGCAGAAAGAAGGCAAAGGGCAACAGAAATATTAGCCTGAATGTGAGATTTGAAGAGAGCAATTAAACTATAAGACGGGAACAGGGAATAAGAGCATCAAGCCAGACAACTTGATCCCAACTAAGACATAAAATCTTGTCTTTGTACTTTATTACTATTCTCTACTCAAAGATATTATGCTCCATTTTACATTGCCCTTCACTCTAAATTCTGCTGTCTGATTATGCACTTTATCCATCAGCCTTATCCTCAAAGCTGATTTGCACCTGTCCGTCCACCCATGCCCAGGAACTGACAGCTATTTCAGGTTTATTGGTTGGTTTGATGGTTGTTTTATATTTTGTTATAATATTCCTGTTTTATTCTGTTTTATGTTATTGTCTATGTACTTACTATGTACTATGCATATACTTAGTATGTTATATTTTATATTTTAACTATGTTGATTGGACTTGTCCCCATGTAAGCTGCCCCGAGTCCTTTCAGGGAGATGGAGACGGGGTACAAAAATAAAGTTATTATTAAATGGACAATAGAGTCTCCACACAGCTTGATTCCTAAGCCCAATTCTGTGTGGGAAAAACTGCAGCTTCTGGAAACTGAATCCTTCCTCCACAGCTCAATTCTGACAAGATGGTTTGTTTTAAAAAATGAAAGAACAAAGCCTTTACACAAGTACACAATTAATTATGCAGCTAAATATGTACCAAGCAGGCTCAGAGTGCCAAAGTGAACATGTATTCTTAATCAGTAAGCAATCTGAGTTTTTTAAAAAGTCACTTTTTTAGACTTCCAGCTACTGGCAAGGATTAATAAAAACAAAAAATTGGGATTGAATAGAGCCAAAGATCCCTTCTGCCCCAACATACAATGCTGGCCCTGGCAGAAGGCAAGAATTTGAGACATCCAAAAAGTCTTGGGATATTATGATTCCTATTCATCTAGCTGGAGAATCAGAGTCATCTCATAGGAGACATTATGCCACTAGCCGTATAATGTTGCGATTTTAAAAAACACCTTTCCTGACAGTATCTTTGGCTTCCAATCTCTCTGTATATGTGGATACATGAGTGTATACTTTATATAAACTCATAAAGCAGGGTTGTAGACTGAATGTATGTGTCAAGTAGTGCTGTACATTTCTAGAGAGATATGCTCCAGCAAGCAAGCTTTAGAATATTCTGGGTGGGTTGTCTGACTTTGGTAGAGTGACCTTCAGTCATTCAAACTGAAGACTCAGCTGTTCATATCTGTCACTGTCTACTTTAATAAATCCAGTCATCAGCCAAGAATATATTTTAATTGTTGTTTTAATTATGTGTGGTTTCTTGGGGTTATTAATATATATTTATCCTTGAGATTAAAAAAGACAGGCCATGGGACCATCCAGAAAGTATGTTGAGCTTTCAGGGCTGGCGTTTTAATGAGTAAAGTGAGGTAACTACTTTAACTGAGAGAAAAGCAAGTCCCTTGTCTTTTTTCCGGAGGCCCCATCTTGCCCTCTTCCTTAAAGAGTAAAACAGCTTGGGTTAGATATCTCTGTTTTTGACCTCCTTCCTTCTTATCAGGCTTTATCCCTTGCATATTTTGTCACACCTTGTCAACCTCATCTCCTCATCTTGTTGCATTGCATCCTTTGTAGTTTATCCCTAGAAGGCTGTTAAATATATTTCAATTCTACCAGTTAGATAGTCTTACCTCGGTTGAAATCCAGGCCAAACAACCACGTTCCCTTCCCTCTTCAGAACAGATATGAGAGCGTAGCTATTTCAGTGTATATTATTTTCTCTTGGAATACCTTTTCTAATGTGGCTTCCGAAGATGTTCATTTGTTTCAAGAAAGGGACAGGGAAAGTGGGACCCTCCAAATGTTTGAATTTTAACTTTCATAATCCTTTGATATTGGGTAAGGTGGCCAAGTCAATGAAAGCTACATCTGGCTCATATTTGAAATAAACATTCAGGGATATAGCACTGTAGCTTCCTAGGTCACAGACTGATGCTTGCCTAAAGGTACACATTGCTTCTGGAACAACTGGTATGACTAGCTCAGAGATAGGAATTGAACAACCTATGTGGCATATGTGTATCTTTCATCACCTCCCTCCCTTTTCCCAACTGAGAAATACAAACAAATTATGTTTTGGACTAGTGCTCCCAGAATCCCTTTGCCAGCATGGTCACTTTTAAAAGTTCTGATCATAACTCGCTTGAATTTTAGGATGATTCCTTAAAGGAGATCCTTGTTGACTTGTTGAAGAACTGCATATTTTGAAGGACTCCACCCAGCCACTAGATTTCCAAATAGTTGTGTGCTAAGGAGTCTGCCTTCTGCACCTGGTTAGATGACTGAAATCTCTCCTAAAGTAGAGGGACTTGGCAAACATCCTCCAGCTTTGTCTTACCCACAAAAACCAACTTTTTTCCAAAAAGGGAAGTTGGGTATGAACTAGGGTGGTGGTAGGGCTGGTCCACAGTAACTATTCATATTTACAACAACCACCACTGCAATCAAATGTTATTAGAAAACAGTATTAAATCATAGGACCAAGACATTTTATTATACTGTATTAACAAAACAATCAAAATGAAGACAATAGCAAAAAAAACCTACTGTTAATGCCAGAAGGAAGATTACTTCCTGCTACCATGGAATACATCCAAAACGTGTTTTCTACAAGCCCTGTGCTTTGGTGAACATAATTAAGATTGAATTTCAAAACACTTTTTTAATATATTAGATACACCAGAGCTAGTTTCTGCTCACTCTTGTAGGTTTGAGAACTCAGTAGGATTCCAGCAGGCTTATTTTAACCATTCACAATGATTTTTAAAAAGGTGCATACTATCAGCTTCAACTGATATGCCAACTGTGCCTGTTCCTGGATTTGGATGACCTTAAGATGGCAGTGTATGCACTGGTAACCTCAAGGTTGGACTTCTGCAGTATGCTTTACATTGGGCTACCTTTATACCAAGTTCGGAAACTCAATTTGGTTCAAAATATGGCAGCCAGATTGGTTACGGAACACCTAGGACTGAGCATATTACACCTGTCCTAAAGTCACTCCACTGGCTGGCAATTCGTTTCCAGGCAAAATATAAGGTGTGGGTTTTCACCTTTAAATCCCTACATGGTTTGGGTCCAGGTTACCTACAGGATCACCTTCTTCCGTATAATCTGTTTAGAACACTGAGGTCCTCTGAGGGGGATCTGCTCCAGCCTGCCAGAACCCGATTAGCAACCACCACCTAGAGGACCTTTTCATCAGCCACCCCAAGAAGACTGTGGAACGAACTGCTGGTAGAGCTCTGATATATCAGCTAGAATCATAGAATCATAGAATAGCAGAGTTGGAAGAGACCACATGGGCCATCTAGTCCAACCCCCTGCTAAGAAGCAGGAAATCGCATTCAAAGCACCCCCGACAGATGGCCATCCAGCCTCTGCTTAAAAGCCTCCAAGGAAGGAGCCTCCACCACGGCCCCGGGGAGAGAGTTTCACTGTCGAACAGCTCTCACAGTGAGGAAGTTCTTCCTGATGTTCAGGTGGAATCTCCTTTCCTGTAGTTTGAAGCCATTGTTCCGTGTCCTAGTCTGCAGGGCAGCAGAAAACAAGCTTGCTCCCTCTTCCCTATGACTTCCCTTCACATATTTGTACATGGCTATCATGTCTCCTCTCAGCCTTCTCTTCTGCAGGCTAAACATGCCCAGCTCTTTAAGCCGCTCCTCATAGGGCTTGTTCTCCAGACCCTTAATCATTTTAGTCGCCCTCCTCTGGACGCTTTCCAGCTTGTCAACATCTCCCTTCAACTGTGGTGCCCAGAATTGGACGCAGTATTCCAGGTGTGGTCTGACCAAGGCAGAATAGAGGGGGAGCATAACTTCCCTGGATCTAGACGCTATTCCCCTATTGATGCAGGCCAGAATCCCATTGGCTTTTTTAGCAGCCGCATCACATTGTTGGCTCATGTTTAACTTGTTGTCCACGAGGACTCCAAGGTCTTTTTCGCACATACTGCTGTCAAGCCAGGCGTCCCCCATTCTGTATCTTTGATTTCCATTTTTTCTGCCAAAGTGAAGTATCTTGCATTTGTCCCTGTTGAACTTCATTTTGTTAGTTTTGGCCCATCTCTCTAGTCTGTCAAGATCATTTTGAATTCTGCTCCTGTCTTCTGGAGTGTTAGCTATCCCTCCCAGTTTTGTGTCGTCTGCAAACTTGATGATCGTGCCTTCTAACCCTTCGTCTAAGTCGTTAATAAAGATGTTGAACAGAACCGGGCCCAGGACGGAGCCCTGCGGCACTCCACTTGTCACTTCTTTCCAGCTGTCAGAATTTAAGACAGAAGTGAAGACATCTCTTCAGGCAGGCCTTCCTAGGCAGTTTTAATGATGAATTTTAAATTTCCACTCTATGTCTAACTTTTGTTTTGTGTATTTTAATATGTATTTTATGGGAATATGTTTTAATATGTGTGTTTTGCAGTGTTTTAAACAATTAAGTGTTTTGATTATGTGTTTTAGCAATGTTGAGCCATTAGGAGAGGTGGGTAAGAAATAAAATTAGTGTTATTATTATTATCAAGAATATCACCCAACCAATTACTTTTGAAGGTAAAAGAAGAATGTCCTCTTTGTTAGTCATGCTTTGTATCATTCTTTTCTTTCACAGAACTCAATATGATTAACTATATATTATGGTAGTAGACAGTTTTTAAATAAAAGAAATCTGAAATGTATTCAAGTTGCATGTTTACACATGTCATCTGGTGTCCAAGAGGTGAAGATTCCTAAGGTACAAGTTGAGCATCCCTTATCAGGAATTCTAAAATCTGAAATAACTGCAAAATCTGAAATTGTCCACATGAGTGGCTGAGATAATGTCACCTTTGCTTTCTGATGGTTGAGTGTACACAATCATGGTTTCATGCACAAAATGTCATGTTTAGACTTTGTTCCCATCTCCAAGTTATCTCATTAGAAAGATGGGATATACATGAATTATGCATGTATATTCATATACAGGTGTTCAAAATCCAAGTCCCTCCAAAAACACTAAAACATCTAAAACACTTCTGGTCTCAAGTATTTTAGATAACAGATACTCAACCTGTATTTACAAGAAATAGTAGAGAATGGCTTTGCTTGCTATCTTTCCAACTGTTGCAGCCTTGCCAGTGTGAATCATATGTTGCCCAGGGGCTTTATATATCAGGCAATAATTAACTCGCAGGCTTGTACAGTTTTCTTCATGAATGAATTCTACAGGAATTACAAGTGTAAATACCAACTTGGCACAGACTTGAATGAAGTGGATGTATGTGCAGCGAGATGAAACTTGCTGTTATGTGTAGCAACATTATATTTGCTTCAATCCAAAGCTAAAGTTAGAGTCTGTAGCACACAGAATGGGTTTGTAAATGTATAGGAGTCTTAGTATGGAAAGATTTTATTATGAGATTTTCAATTTGAAGAAACATTAAGTAATATAAAATAAGAAACAAATAGCACTCCACTTATAGTCAGTGCTCTGCATCTACCTTTTTGAAGTATTGCAGGTTTCCTTAAATGTGGGACAGGGAAGGATCTGTATTCTGTAATAAGACATTTTCATATCAACAGATAACAAAAACCCAAGAGAATAAGGATGGATATCCCTGCCCCATTCTGAAGGCTACTCTTGCACAAAACTTCCTGTACTTATTAAACTTGGAATAAGCAAGTACATCTGCAAATGTCATTTAATTGTACCAAAAAGTGAAAAGTGTAATCAGAATTCCTTTATTCACCTACACACCTATAGAGCATCTCCCTAGCCTGCTTTCATGACATTTGGAAATTTTTTATTAAGATTGAAAATTATTAAGATTGAAAATATTCAATTTGTTTATTCATAGTGATACATTATGGGAGGAAGAAACATCTGGATTCCTAAAATTCAATGCTACACTTACAAAATCCAACTGCACTGCAGCAAATGCTTTTAAAACAAAACCCCATCTTTTAGAAAACACTTCTACATTAAAACATGGAGTGCTGGAACATGCAGTGTAAATCAAATTATGCTCTTAGTTAAAGGAGAAGTGTTAATTTGGATGGATTGTTGTTGTTGCATTGGCTTCCACAGCCCCCTAACTGCTGGAGATTACTCAATCCTGTCCTGGGCCCCATTCACATGACAGAATTATAGTGTTATCTTTTCACTTGGGGAGCTGTCACGCCCGTGGCAACGGAGCACCAAGAACCGGACACGGAGGCCAATATCTATCTAATATCTTTTTAAAGAAAATATATAAGAATAATAAAAACAAGTAGAAAATATAGTCCAGAAGCAGACCTTTCAAATAAGGTCAAATATAGTCCAGAAAGATTTTGTCCAATAAATGATATTAGAGTCCAAAGATAAAATCCAATAAACCGAAACACACACTATTGCCAAGAAATAGTGAGGGGAATTGTCCAGGGTCTTTCAAGGTTCAAGGTAAAATCCACAACAAGGCTGGAAACAAAACTTGATTCTAGGAACAAGGTCCGTGACTAGGAACGAGGCAAGGCAATTCTTGAATACTTGAATAAGCAAGGCAAGGAAACTGGATTTGCGGACTTTGCGAAGTCCACACAAGGCTGGAGAAACGAAATCACTCCTGAAGGTGCTCTGTTGACTCCGCACGGAACCTACCGTGCCAGGCACCTATATCTGGGCCCCGTTTCCCTGCCAAGCAGGTGTCCAGCGTTCTCTTTCCCTAGAGAACAGGAAACGAAACCCAGCTTTCTCCAGATGTGAGACTCCCTAGATTTTCCCAGGGGAAACATGGCTAATCAGTGTCTTGTTAAAGCTGCAATTCTCAAGCTCCTGCGAACCTGTTCTTTCACTCCCCTGTCTGCAGTATAGGACTGTCTTCTAGCAAAAGGGGGTGAGAGCTGCTCAAGGTCTGTTTTAATGGGTTCTTGGGGAAAAACATCAACATCAGGCATCTGGAAAGATTCCGGCTCTTGCTGAACCGGCGAAAACCCCATGTTTTCGTCTTCATTAGCCACAATGGCACTGGGAGCAGGACTACAAGGCCCATGAGGTATCACAGGAGCCCCCAGTGGCACAGTGGGTTAAACCGCTGGGCTGCAGAACTTGCTGGCCGAAAGGTCAGCGGTTCAAATCTGGGACGCAGGGTGAGCTCCCGCTGTTACCCCCAGCTTCTGCCAACCTAGCAGTTCAAAAACATGCAAATGTGAGTAGATTAATAGATACCACTCCAGTGGGAAGGTAATAATCATGCCGGCCACATGACCTTGGAGGTATCTACGGACAATGGCGGCTCTTCAGCTTAGAAATGGAAATGAGCACCAACCCCAGAGTCAGACACGATTAGACTTAATGTCAGGGGAAAACCTTTGCCTTTACCTACCATTCCACTTGGACTGTCATGGCTCCATACTATGGAATCCTGAGGCTTTTGTGAGCATTCTGAATATCACTCCCTAAATTGCCAACACCAGAATTTTTAGTTGCTGTGACAATTAAAGTAAAATAATAGCATTCTAATTCTGCAATGTGAATGGGCCCCTGGTGTTAATGAACCATTCTATGGTAGGCTCAAAGTTAGCTTCCTATGCTTTCATGAAAGAAAATCTTCAATAGAATATAGGACACTATCTTTTCTTGAAAGAACATTTTACCTGTTTATTTTCCATTTGATTACATGGACAAGGTTTATGCTCTTCACACTGATTGCTAACTATTTTCTTTTCCCCTGTCTCTGTGTATTTAATGGCGTATGATGAAATTAAGCCAGGATTGGCATTTCTGGCATGCAGATAACATTACAGGGAAAATGTGATCTGTCTGATTTCTTCAGATTAGACAACTCGGCTTTGAATGGGTACAACACTATTTAGCTTCGAAATGTTCACCAACACATCACACCAGTCTTTTTTGGCCTTCTGATATTTTGACACATGAAGTGTCAAAAATTAAGTCCCTCTATCACTTAATTTCAGGCGGGCTAGCAAAATGTCCAGAGTCTATTGTTGGATGCTAGAGATGTTGTACAACAGCCACGTAATCTTAACTTACACACCTCTGAGGACTGTAAATGATAGCACTACCTGAAAGTGATATTCCAATGCTTTACAACAAAAGTCTAGGCTTTGAGGGAATTTCTTTGGGTGAAAAGCTTCACTAGGGAGACTAAAATGGTCATTACCATCTGTATTCTGCACAACCATTCCATTAGCTAGGAATGAAATGTGTTTTTAGCACTTGAAAATATTCCTCTGGAAGAGCTATGAGGTCCAGCTGAAGGGGCTGTGCATGACTGCTTTCCCAGAGGCTTAGTATTCAGCTCACCCCACACTTTCTCAGGATCTGCAAATCTCCAACACAAGCTCATGTGTCATTGTAAGTTGAACTGTGACTTGGATGTAGTAGTTGTGGAATCTCATGATTGCTTCTCTCCAAGCCACACTTCACACGGCTCCATCACGTAATCCACTTTCTCCGTCTAACTTTTTGGTCATTTAAATCCTCACCCTAGGATGGAAGGGTGAGTAACTGGGATTTCTATACCAAAGGCTTCCTCTGATATACCATAGCAGGTAGTTAACACGTGGCCTTCTTGAGTGTTCCTCTGATATATAATGCTCTGGTATCCAAGCAATGCGATTTACTTGAGCATGAACATTTGCCCTTGCATGGACTCTGTATGTGTGCATTTGCCTGGAGCAGCTCATGAACATCTTTGCAGAAAACCACCTACCAGCTGCCACTCAAACAATGTGCCATTTTTAGTTGGATGAGTAACTGTTTTGCTCCTGATTGAAACAAACATTGTCACTTAGACACAGATGTAGCCTATACCAAACTGCCACACACTTGAGAAGGCTGATCCATGAATAGTGTGTGTGCAGTTGGTGTGGCTTATGTTACAGTAGCTTATATTTCACACTGTTGCAAAGTGCTTTAAAACGTTCCCTTTGGGAATTGTTCAGGCCAAATGTGGGCCAAACTATGGTGTACAACACAGGTTATGTTTGTTTTCCCCTCCCAGGTTCAACTAGATCACCTCTCTCCCTTCAAACTCAACTGCTTTAATACTCTTTTAAAAAGCATATTCCTGAAGGAGGACAAAACCAAAGGATACGCTTTGCTGACATTGCATAGGGATCACATTCTATGCTAGTTAAAAAATGGCATGGCTCTAATGATAAAAAGAGAAGTGTTGGAGGGAGGAATGATAGAATATGGTTCAAAAGGAAATGTCAACGAATGATAAATGACCCCAGGGTCAGTTCAAGGTCTCTTTTACATTACACAATCTTTTATACTACACAGTTATAATTGTGAGATACCACTTTAATCATTATGACTTCATCCAGTGGATTCTTGAGATCTGTCGTTTTGTGGGATTATCTGCCAGGGAACACTAGTAGTACATCACTAAAATACAAATTTCAAGATTTTGTAAAATGTAGCCATGGCAATTAAAGTGGTACCAAGGTACTATAACGATGTGGTGAGTGCCAACATATTTTGCTGATAGAAGCAAAGGACAAGATGACACCATTCCTCCCTTCAGCGGACAGAAATGAGCTGCTGTGATGGTCTAATTTTACTTCAGACTTGTTGATAGGACGATCCCCTAAGTGCTGGGGGCCATTTTAGAGGCTGCAGAATGGACCACATAATAAAAACAACCCCATCCTACAACACATAGTAATAGCTCTGGAAGAATTGGCAGAATCTCCTGATCTGTTGCATTAGGGGGTTGCCTTACTTTGTCTAACAACAGGATCAGCCCTGAAAGGTGAAGAAGATGGAAACTGAAATAATGAAGTGATTTTTAAGTTAAGGTTAAGGTTTCCCCTGACGTTAAGTCCAGTCGTGACCGACTCTGGGGGTTGGTGCTCATCTCCATTTCTAAGCTGAAGAGCTGGCGTTGTCCACAGACATCTCCAGGTCATGTGGCTGGCATGACTGCATGGAGCGCCGTTACCTTCCCGCCGGAGCGGTACCTATTGATCTACTCACATTTGCATGTTTTCGAACTGCTAGGTTGGTAGGAGCTGGGGCTAACAGCGGGCGCCCATTCTGCTCCCGGGATTTGAACCTAGGACCTTTTGGTCCACAAGTTCAGCAGCTCAGCGCTTTAACACACTGTGCCACCAGGGGCCCCAATGAAATGATTAGAGAAGACTAAAATGGGGTGTGTATATTCGTGTTTCTATTAGGGATAGAAACAATATTCACAATCATTAACCTCCAAGCTAAGAGCCCACAATGGCGCAATGGCTTTTCCCTTGTGCTGGCAGGACTGCTGACCGAAAGGTTGGCAGTTCAAATCTGGGGAACGGGGTGAGCTTCCATCTGTCAGCTCCAGCTTCCCATACGGGGACAAGAGAGAAACTTCCCACAGGATGGTAAAACATCCGGGCGTCCCCTGGGTAATGTCCCTGCAGACAGCCAATTCTCTCACACCAAAAGCAACTTCCAGTTTCTCAAGTTGCTCCTGACACGAAAAAAACACCAAAAAAAAATCCATGCTGAAAACCAGGTTTTCTGATGGGTTCTCCTCAGGCAACCCCGGCAGGAAGAATGACAGACTATTGAGAATTTTGTGCAGTTTCTATATTTGAAAGCTGGGATGTATTGTGGAGGAATTGTTCCACAGAAAAAATAGGAAGGAGGGTTTTTTTGCTCCAAAAAACTATTTTTCTTTGATGCCTATCTCCACTGAACACAGAATGGTGAAGAGAGGAGGAAGGCTACAGCAGTTAAATGGTGAGTTGGGGAGGAGGTATGCTTGGAGAAATGTAGTATGGTTCTTCCTTTGAACTTTTACTATGGAACTACTGCTATATGCTGTTCCATGGCAGATATTGGCCATAAAGAACAAATATTGTTCAAAACTATTGTACTACTTGGCTAAATATGGATTCATGGGCCCGCGGTGATGCAATGGTCAAACCCTTGTGCCAGCTGAACTGCTGACCTAAATGTTGGTGGTTTTAATCTGCGAGATGGGGTGAGCTTCCATCTGTCAGTCCTAGCTTCCCATGCGGGTACATGAGAGAAGCCTCTGAGCAGGATGGTAACACATCCAGGCATCCCCTGGGCAATGTCTCTGTAGACGGCTGATTCTCTCACACCAGAAGCGACTTGCAGTATGTTCTCAATTCGCTTCTGACATGATAAAAAAAAATGGCAAAAGAGGATATCCCCACAACTGTTTTCAATGAATCCTTGTAAATATAATACTCAAGAGGACTGGTATAGGACAGACGTGTTAAGGCATTGTGCTGTTTTGGCCATGGGTCACTGAGCCATGAAGATGTTCCCAGATGTGACACAGTGGAAACAGCCAGCAACTTTGTCTTTTCAGAAATCTGTCATTAATTATGGATTCCTAACTAAATTAGCATTGAATTATTCTTTTGTGGGGGAGGGTGAGAGGGAAAGCTGGCTCCATGACATTCAATGAAATATTACTTAAGATGGAAATAAATGGGACAGAATCAAATGAACAAACAAGATGAGAAATGTAGAGTAGAGAGTCCTTGGCACTCTTCCCGGACCAAAAGAGTTGAGAAAGGATTTTCTTGTGCTATGTAATTTCAGGAGATGATGCAACTCAGGTAATCTGTGGGATTGTTGTGTCATCATCTTCCTTTTCTTCTAGTCACCGGGTTAATTGCAGGATTTAGTCCAGTTCTCCTTCACCTGGTGCCCTTTAGATATGCAGCACTACATCTCCTACTGTCTCCACCAATCATTGTTAATGACCATGGTGGCTGTTCCTGATAGGAGGAACAGTGAGATATCTAAGGGAGGGAAACTCTTTTAGCTGATCCTTTCCTAGCTGAACAAGTGTGTTTTTTAGGAAGAGCCTTCTAAACCAACTTAGTATAATCCATTTTCTAAGTGTGGTCAGCAATTCTTTCAAAAAGCATGTAGATCATGAAAACAGTACAGTAGCTTCTTGCCTACTAGGTTGGTATCCATATTGTTATACAGATCACTGTGCTACTCTATGTGCTCTGATTTGGGAAGGCAATTATAGTTGGGCCTGATTAGTACTTGAATGCTAGATCACTATAGAATACCAGATATCAGAAGTACCAGGGAGAGCTTTATAAAAAAATCCCAACTCTTGATAAACTATTATTCCAGTCAGTATTACAGTACTGGACTAGATGGAACAATGGTTTCATCCAGTTTCAGGCTACTTCTGTGTGTGCCGACAAGCAGCATCTTTGACCATTCCCAGAATCTTAGAATGGCTATGTTGGCAGAAAAATCCTGGGAGTTGTAGTCCACCCCACCCCCCTCGCCCCCAACCCTACTCCGAATATAGATGTTTCACTTAGGCCACATTTACACTGCCAGAAAAAAATCCAGATTATCTGCTTTGAACTGGATTATATGGCAATCAGGGCCGGCCCTAGGTAATTTTCAAGTGTAAGCAAACAGTATTTTGCCACCACACCCCAAACCAATCACTGAAAAATACACTTTATATAAACCACATATATACCATAGACACACACACACACACACTCCTTATCTATCTATCTATCTATCTATCTATCTATCTATCTATCTATCTATCAATATACACAGTATCTTTATATATACCATACCTTGGGAACCAAGATATGATCCTAATAATATACACTTTATATACTCTCTCTCTCTCTCTCTCTCTCTCTATATATATATATATATATATATATATATATACACACACCATATCTTTATATACACTATATCTTTATATTTACCATATCTTAGGACCCAAGATATGATCCTAATAATTAAATAATTTTGTGCATGGAATCAAAATGTGCTTTTCTATTGCACTCAATGTGTATATATTTAAAAGCTACACAAAACAGTGCCAAGGCGGAAAAGGAAGGGAGAGGGGTGCTTCCTATTCCTCTGTGTCTGCCATTTTGTGCCCCGAGGGTCTCCTTTCCTGAGGAAGAAGAGGAGGGGGCTGCCCTTGCTGCTCTCCCTCACTCTTGTGATGCCTCATGGGCCTTGTAGTCCTGCTCCCAGTGCCATCGTGGCTAATGAAGACGAAAACATGGGGTTTTCGCCGGTTCAGCAAGAGCCGGAATCTTTCCAGATGCCTGATGTTGATGTTTTTGCCCAAGAACCCATTAAAACAGACCTTGAGCAGCTCTCACCCCCTTTTGCTACGAGACAGTCCTATACTGCAGACAGGGGAGTGAAGGAACAGGTTCGCAGGAGTTTGAGAATTGCAGCTAAACAAGACACTGATTAGTCATGTTTCCCCTGGGAAAATCTAGGGAGTCTCACATCTGGAGAAAGCTGGGTTTCGTTTCCTTTTCTCTAGGGAAAGAGATCGCTGGACACCTGCTTGGCAGGAAAACGGGGCCCAGATATAGGTGCCTGGCACGGTAGGTTCCATGCGGAGTCAACAGAGCACCTTCAGGAGTGATTTCGTGTTTCCAGCCTTGTGTGGACTTCGCAAAGTCCGCAAATCCAGTTTCCTTGCCTTGCCTATCCGAGTATTCAAGAATTGCCTTGCCTCGTTCCTAGTCACGGACCTTGTTCCTAGAATCAAGTTTTGTTTCCAGCCTTGTTGTAGATTTACCTTGGACCTTGAAAGACCCTGGACAATTCCCCACACTATTGCTTGGCAATAGTGTGTGTTTCGGTTTATTGGATTTTATCTTTGGACTCTAATATCATTTATTGGACAAAGTATTTCTGGACTATATTTGACCTCATTTGATAGGTCTGCTTCTGGACTATATTTTCTACTTGTTTTTATTATTCTTATATATTTCCTTAATAAAGTTATTAGATAGATATTGGCCTCCATGTCCGGTTCTTGGTGCCCCGTTGCCACGGGCGTGACAACTCTACATCTAGGACTTTTCTGTTTTTCCACAGTCACAAAATTGCAGCCGGTGGCACAGCCGAAAGTCTTGGCTGCATTTCCCTCACCTTGTCGGCCACCAGCGCCTCCACCGCCTCCTTCTTGGGCTCATCCTTATGGGCGAAGGGTGACTGGAAGGCTATCTTCACCATGGTGACAGGTGGTCCAGCCAGGAAGGGAAGAGGGCATAGCCGCCTGAATGACGGACAGCCAGGGGCTGCCCATCATTCAGGCAGCTCCTCCGCCTTCCCTTCCAGGCTGAGGCTGAGCGCTCTGAGCCAAGCGCTGAGGGCACCTCAATGGCGCCTCTAGCATATTTTGCACCACCCGCAGTTGCTTACCTGGCTTATAGCTTCAGCCTCCCCTGATGGCAATGTAGACTAATATAATCCAGTTCAAAGCAGATAATCTGGATTTTGTCTGGCAGTGTAGATCAGACCTTAGGCTGCCTTTTCCAGCCTGGGATTCCGCAGCTGTTTTAAGCTACAATCCCTTCTGAAATTGGCCAAAATATCTAGATTGTATTTGGTTGGGAAAGGTCAATAAGTATTGATAGTCCTATTCTTGTGAAGTTCTTTAAAGCAATGATCACATCACTACATCCTATAGAATCCGATTACATACTTTAGCTATATGGATTATGGGAAGGAGTACTTTCCTTTAGATCTATCAATTTCATTTGAATACTTCAGGCTCCACTATTATGAAAGAGGAATAACATTTTTATTCCACGCCATTTTTGTAAAACTCTGTAAAATCCCCTCCAGCCATATTTTATTCTAAACTATAAACACTGTAGTCTTCATTTCTATTTTCAACTCTATGATGAACTTTGAGATGGTGCAAACCAAATTGTGGACTTTTTCCCCCTTGCAGATTACATAAAGGTGTTGATACTGACTGATCTATTTCAGACCCCTTCTTTAGTCTGCAGTCATTTTTATTGCTGATATGGTGACTTTTTCATCATTCATAATCCCTTTCTAGTTCATTCTCTACCAGCATATACGTGATACTATGATTTCTCCAAGAACTAGAGTGCTGTAGTGGTTTGAGCCTCACCCAAGTCTTGCTGCAAAAACTTGTGATACTTCTGGATCCTGGCCAATTTGAGATTTCATCTATCCGTTTGTCTTCATGATGACCTGGAGGCATTTGCATATAAATCAACTCTACATAATTACAAATATCCTTTTCAACTGCAATTTCTTATATAGCTCTTTTATATTCTCTTTACATGGTTTTTGTTTATTTTTATGAACCTTCAGGTCTTACCCTATTTCCACTAAAAATGCCATTGTGGTTGTTACAAGAAACGATTGCTTCTTTTCCTACAGGATGCAGCCTGTGCACTCAAAACAGCTGGGATGCACTATTGTTGTCTGCTGCATAGGAGCATACACAGTCTCCCCCAGTGCCTCTGGGACACCAGTTGTGTGGGAACAAAACAGTGGGCCTCTGCTTTCCTGACCAGTAAGAGGAAACTGAAGATATGAAAAAAGCAAAGCAAACCAAACAGGTGGTTAGATAGATAGTGTCAGCTATCTGTGGATAGCTTGTCTGTCTAGGCCAGAGGTGGGGAATCAATGGTCCTCCCAGGCATTTCTCACCATTGACTTTGCTGGCAAGAGGGTGGGAGTTGCAGTACAAGAGTAGTTGCAGGGCTAGGTAATTCTCACCTCTGATCTAGGTAGAGCTTGGAAGCATTATATGGGTTTGACTACAACTTCTGAAAACTTCTAGCTTGCATAAGGTTTCTTGGAATTGTAGTTCTAAAGATATGTTTGTCAAGTTCCATTTTTGGGCTTATGGCTAAAGGAGAGGGAAGCTTTACATTTCCGGCTATTTGAAATTATATTCTGGAATTTCCTGACCAGATAGAACTCTTGGGAGGTGCAGGCCCATTCATTCATGCACTCATTCAATCTGGGGTTTGTCTAAAAGGAAAAGGTTTCCCCTTGACATTAAATCTAGTAGTGTCCGACTCTAAGGGGTGGTGCTCATCTCCATTTCTAAGCCGAAGAGCTGGCATTGTCCATAGACACCTCCAAGGTCATGTGGCCAGCATGATTGCATGGAGCGCCATTACCTTCCCCCCAGAGC